>NC_077241.1:9354168-9559168 GCF_947179165.1 Solanum dulcamara | reverse complement strand
AATAAAATAGCCCAATTCACAAGAATTCTAACATAATTCCCTCCTAGGATAAAATCCGTGATCCTAACCCTATCCTAGGGTTATTTCCCACCATTAGTTTTAGTTCAAAATATCCCCCAATGATTACCAACCATAGTTTCTAGTTCTAGGAATCAAATGATAAGTTTAAGGAATAAAATCCTTACATTAAGGATGGAAATTCATGGAAAATTGATGAAAATCACCCAAGGTCGTCTTCTATCGTTCTAGAAACTATTTTTGCAGAAAAATATCATTTTGGGATTTTTTCTGGCTTAAGTCGCGACCGCCCCACTCTAGCGGGACCCATGCTACTCTGGCGGCCCCGCTATGGCAGGAGAAATTCTACTCTGGCGGAATATGCAGAAAAAGTGAGCTCAGAATTTTATTTCCAAGCCCTCATTTTGCAACACACCCCTTCCAAAGATGTATTAAAATATACTTTTCTCGCCAAATCCAATTTTGGGAGTTTTACTCACCCAAATGCAATTCCGCAAAGCCATAAATTCTCTGTATCATCTTGGATATCATCTTACCCTCAAATTAGAGATTAGATCCCCCACTATTCACATGATCACCCTAGACCTCACCTGACTTAGAATTCATTCAAGTTTGGCCTAGGCTATATTTTTCCAAAGTTACTATCTAAAGTTTCTAGCTCTAAATCCTTCCCCATTAGCTTATTCATAACGACAAGGATAAGTTGTTACAGTAGATACCAATTTACACATCATTCATCCCTAAGTGACTAATTAGGAAAACAGGGCTAAAGTGGAGATAGAGTAGTACCTCTTTCGAAGAACAACTGAGGATACTTGTGTATCATGTCTTTCTCAGTCTCCTAATTAGCTTCCTCTACCGATTGATGTTTTTATTGCACTTTAACCATATTGATCTCTTTATTCCTCAACTTTCGGATATCATGATCAAGGATTGCAACTAGCTCCTCCTCATACTGAAGTTCCTTGTCTAATAACACTGAGTCCCATTTAATGATGTAGTCCCTATCCCTATGGTACTTCTTCAGCATTGATACATGGAACACCTGGTGTACCCCAGAAAAGCTAGGTGGTAAGGTCAACCTATACGCCACTGCCCTACATAGTCAAGAATTTCAAAAGTGTCAACATAGCAAGGATTGGGTTTGCCTTTCTTGGCAAACCTCATTACCTCTTTAATTGGTGACACCTTCAGAAGTACCTGCTCACCAGCCTCGAATTTCATATCCCTTACCTTAAAGTCAACATATTCTTTCTGACGACTTTGAGCCTCTAGAAATTTAGCTTGGATGCTCCTTACCTTATCCTGTGCATCCCTCTTCTACCCTCAATGACTCCACTTTTTCAGCTTCAAACCACCCTATGGGAGACCTGCATCCCCTACCATAGAGGCTTCAAATGATGCCATCTCAATGCTGGAGTGGTAGCTATTGTTGTAGGAGAACTCACATAAGGAAAAGAACTTGTCCCAGTGTCCCCAAAAGTTGATCACACATGCCCTCAACATGTCTTCCAGCACTTGGATAGTCCTCTCTGATTGCTCATCTGTCTGTGGATGAAAAATGATACTAAAAGTGAGTTAGGTGCCCAACTCTTCAGGCAACTTCTACCAAAACTTAGAGGTGAATTGCTTGCCACGGTCTGAAATGATAGAGAGGGGCACCCCATGCAGCCTTACTATCTCTTTCACATAAATTCTGGCCAGTTGTTGTGCATTGTAGTCCACTCTAAAAGGTATGAAGTGTGCTGACTTTGTCAACCTATTAACCACCACCCAAATGGAGTCATACTTTCCCAAGGTATTAGGAATCCCCACCATAAAATCCATGGCTATCGTCTCCCACTTCCATTCCAGAATGGGCATTCTTTCAAGTAAACTTATAGGTCTTTAGTGCTCATATTTCACTTGTTGGCAGTTCTGACACTTGGCTACATATTCAGTTATGTCTTTCTTCATACCAGCCACCAATATAACTGTTTCAAGTCCTGATACATCTTAGTCACTCCAGGGTGAATAAAGTATTGCAAACTATAGGATTCAGATAGGATTTTCTGAATTAAGCCATCTACCCAGGGAACGTAAATCCTTCACCTGAAGTGAAGCACCCCACCTGCATCAAGCATTGAGTCTTGATCCTTTCCTATCAATACCTTTCCTCTAATTTCATTTAAGTTAACATCCTCAACTGCTTCGTCTTGATCTCTTCTATAAAAGTAGGCCTTAGATCGAATCCGGCCATTATCCTACCTTTCTCTAAAATGCCTAGCCTCATGAACCTGGCCTCCAAGGCCTGAATTTATCTAGCCAAGGGCCGCTTAAGGGCTCCCAAGAAGGCTAGACTATCCATACTAACCGGTTTCCAGTTTAATGCGTCTGCTACAACATTAGCCTTACCTGGATGATATTGGATGGTGACATCATAGTCTTTGAGCAACTACATCCACCTTTTCTATCTCAAATTTAAGTTCTTCTGGGTAAACACATGTTGTAAACTATGGTGATCGATAAACACCTCACACTTAACGTCATACAGATAATGCCTCCAAATTTTTAGTGCAAATACTATTGCTGCCAACTCCAAGTCATGATTTGAGTAGTCCCTCTCGTGCACCTTCAACTGTCGCTAAACATATGCTACAACGCCTTATCCTAGATCAACACAATACCCAAATCTGAATATGAAGTGTCACAAAAAACAATAAAGTCTTTACCTTCAACCGACAAGGTCAAAATTGGTGTTGTGATCAGAAGAGTTTTGAGTTTTTGGAAGATCTCTTCGTACTTATCAGTCCACTCGAATGACACCTCTTTTTTAGTCAGCCTGGTTAGGTGGCTAGCAATAGAAGCAAAGTTCTTCACGAACCGGTGATAATAACTGGCCAATCCCATAAAACTTCTAACCTCAAGGCCAAGCCCAGATATTCACTGCCTCAACCTTTTGCGGGTCTACCATTACCCCTTCCTTTGAAATAAAGTGGCCTAAAAAAGCAACTGAAGGCAGCCAGAATTCACACTGAGACAATTTTGCATACAACCTTTGTCTTCCCAAAATACCTAAGACAATTCGAAGATGGTCTGCATGTTCTTGTTCACTCTTTGAATATACCAATATGTCAACTATAAACACGATCATAAAAGAATCGAGGAACGGCTTGAATACCCTATCCATCAAACTCATGAATACGATAGGTGCATTGGTCAGCCCAAAAGATATTACCAAAAATTTATAATGCTCGTGCCTGGTTCTAAAAGCTGTTTTGGGCACATCCTCAGGCCTAATTTTCAACTGTTGATACCCAGACTTGAGATCAATCTTTGAGAATATGGATACACCTTGCAATTGATCATCAATATGAGGTAAATGGTATTTATTTCTGATGGTAACCTTATACGGTTGTCGATAGTCAATGCATATCCTCATATTACCATCCTTTTTCTTGACAAATAACACTGGAGTACCCCAAGGGAAAGCATTGGGACAAATGAACCCTTTATCGAAAATCTCTTGGATTTGAGCCTTAAGCTCTCTCAACTCTACTTGAGCCATTCGGTAAGGAGGAATGGAAATTGGATGAGTAACCAACTCTAAGTCAATGCAGAAATCTATATCTCGGACAGGAGGCATACCAGGTAAGTCTAAAGGAAATACTTCCGGAAATTCACACACTACCGAAATAGAATCAATAGAATGAGACTCTACATCCATATTTCGAATATGGTCCAAATAGGCAAAACAACCCTACTCCCCCATTTTTCTAGCCTGGAAAAAAAGATATGACCTTAGCTAGCTTAGGCTTGTACACCCCTTCCCACTCTAACCTTTCCCTCTCTAGAATCTCTAGAGCCACAGTTTTTACATTGCAATTATGTACAACAAAATAAGGGGACAACCAAGTCATGTCTAAGATCATATCAAAATCTATCATATCTAAAATTACTAAGTCAACCCAAGTCTAGTATCCAATAAACATCATAGAGCAAGCACGATACACATGAATGACTATGACTGACTCTCCAATAAGGGTAGAAACATGAAAAGGGGCATCTAGCATATCACACGGTGTATCAAATCCCAAGGCATATTTCAAAGACACATAAGAATAAGTAGAACCTAGATCAAACAAAATAGTAGCCATCTAGTCACAAACAAGAATAGTACTTGTGATTACTGGTCAGAGGCCTCTGCCTCGGTCTTTTCTAGAAATCCATTAAATTAAGCCCGATAATCTTGATGGGCTACCTCTATACCTGGATGGGCTGCTCATCTACCTGTGCACCACCATTACCTCGGCCCCCATGGCCTCTTGGATTTCTTCCTCGCCCAGCTTGTGGACATCCTTTACTATTGCTTCCCTCCCCTCCTCCTCCCCGCTGCTGGTACTACTGCTCGGGCCTACTAGGGTACTGAAACTGTCTCGCGAGGGTAAGGATACTCCCTTCATATATGCCCAAGCTCTCCATAATTAAAACAGTTATGATCAAAAGACGGGTTTCTACCTGGTAATGATGCTCCCTGACCCTCATGGGCCAGATTCTACTATAGAATATCTGAAAAACTGCTACTAGAAGGGGGAAGTGCTGACTGAATCGGCCGGGCTACAATTACCACCCTTCCTGACCCCTTAGAATAGGATCCCTGGAAATTACCTGTGCTCTCGGCTTCTTGGAAAAAGCTTTAGCCTGCCCATCTCTTCTCACACCTTCCACCTTTTTTATAAAATCCGTGACTTTATTGAAACTCATGCCTGACGAAGTCATATGAACGGACATCACCTGCAACTCGGGGTTCAACCCCCTCACAAACAGCCTAATACTCTCTTCCTTTGTAGTGACCAGCTGAGTAGCATATCTCGACAACACGTGAAGCTTAGCCTCAGAAGAAGCCACTAATATCCCTCCCTACTCCAGTGCCATAAACTCATCCTTCTTTCTGTCCCTCAAAATATGGGGCACATACTTTTCTAGAAAAAAGGCATGAAACTAAACCTAAGGAAGTTAGGGCAATACTGTCGAATGACACTCTACATAAGCCCTCCACCACTTCTTGGCTTCACCCTACAGCTAAAATGTCACAAACTTCACTCCATATTAGTGCACTATACCCAGCTTGTGCAACCTCTCATAGCAGTCAAGGATAAACTCATACGCATCTTCATTCTCAGTACTATGGAAGGTTGGAGGTTGAGCTTTAGGAACTTAGTGAGCATGTCATGCTCAATACTGGTCATCACAGGACCCATAAGTTGTCTAAAAAAGACATATGTACCTACCACATCATCTACCAACGGTGCTGCAGAAGCAAAAGGATGAGCAACCAAAGCTGGTGTTGCGGGCATAGTGGGATGGCTCCGATGTCGCCAATCCACTCAAGAAAGCCATGATCTGCTGCGTTAGTATGGGGTCCAGAGGAGGAATACCAGTATCCCCAGTCTGGGTGTCTTTCTTCAGCTCAGCATTCTCCTTTTTCTCTACATCTATCTCTAACTCATTTTACGGAGTAGGAGGGGCCTCACCTACTGGCACCTCCTTAATCAGAACCTCCACCCTGGGGGGTACTGCTCTCCCTCTGCCCTTGTCATGTCTCTCTCTCTAGCCTCTGCCTCAGCCTCTCCCTCGAACAATGGGCTCTTCTTTTAGTTCCATTAAAGCTACGGGACATACACCGTTATAACGGGTGTTAACTATCTGTGGACAAGAAAGTGAAAGAGGTTAGATATAAATTTATATCACCAAATACCAATTAAAATCAAGTTATTATCCGAAGGAAAGAAGATAACGAAACAATTCCTAAAATCCCGTAGCCTCTCATAGAAAAGTACAAACTTCTCCATATCATTTCATAAGACTCTACTAGACTTGTCTTTGGTACAACGAGATCAATAAACCTAAGCTCGAGTACCAACTTTGTCACGACTCCAATCCATCGTGATTAGCACCCGCACTAACCCTCTAGTGGGAGAACCATTTTTACAGCCCAAGCTATCACACTTATGAGATATAATAGTTAAAGATTTGCAGAAGCAGGAACAAATCAAGAAATAATATTGAGTCCCCATAAACTCAGCAGACAATCCAAACAACAACTGAAAATGAGAAACATCCTAGGAACTGAAAGTCATCGTACTAAAACTCTAAACTAAACAAATCTAAGACAAGGGGATAAAACCCCAAAAGAAGAAGAAAATATAGTTATGCACTAAACCAATATTTTGGAAAAAGGACTAGAAATTAAGAGAGTTCACGACAGCTTGAAAGAAATAGCTCACCCTCGAACTCGAACAATACTCACTCCTCTAAACGAGGTCTCTCAGCAGCCGACTGAATATGCCCTGTACTCAACAAAAGACATAGCAAGTGTAGTATTAGTACACAAAGTCAATGATGTACTGATAGGATCACGCGGTTAGCCAGTAAGCGAATCATATACAAGTAAATTCAACATAACAAGCACACACAAACAGAATAAGTTAGCCAATCTCAACTCCAATGATATTCAGCAAGATCACAGTTCAATAGCTTCAACATGATATAACTTCACATAAGGGTCCTCTCATAGGACCTACAAACATTTAACTTTGTGTCGGAATGTGATATTCGATTCAAGATTTGTGTCAAAATGTGACATCAGATTCAAATATGTGTCGAAATGTGACACCCGATTCAATTTGTGTGTCAGAATGTAACACTCAATCCTAGCATGCAAGAAACCACAATTTCTTTCAGTATTCGACTTATATCACCAAGAATAGGTTCATCACACAACAGGCCAGCAAGTGATAATTTCACATATCTTCTAGCATGTTTCCCTATTCATATACACATATGCATATTATGAAGCAATTTAACAAGTACATAAAATACGTATAGGAAACAAAACCATCACCTACCTCGAATTTGAGCTTCAACCACTCTAAGATACTAGAGCTTTCCCTTTTCGGGTTCTTTCTGCTAGTTCTTGGTCTAAAAATAAGTCGCATATACACAAGGATCAATAAAATAGCCTAACTCACAAGAATTATAACATAATTCTCTCCTAGGACAAAATCCATGATCCTAACCCCACCTTAGGACTATTTTTCACCATTAGTTTTAGTTCAAAATATCCCCCAATGATTACCAGCCATAGTTTCTAGGTTCTAGGAATCATAGGATGAGTTTAGAGAGTAAAATCCTTACCTTAAGCGTGAAAATTCGTGGAAAATTGATGAAAATCGTCCTAGGTCTCCTTCCATCGTTCTAGAAACTGTTTATGCAGAAAAAGGCCATTTTTGGGGTTTTTTCCGACTTAAGTTGCGATTGACCTGCTTTGGTGGGATATGCGGAAATAATGAGCTCGGAGTTTGAGCTTCAAGCCCCCATTTCGCAACACCCCCCCTTCCAAAGATGTATTAAAATACACTTTTACACCAAATCCAATTTCGGGAGTTTTACTCACTTGAATGCGATTTCACGAAATCGTAAATGCTCCTATCATCTTGGCTATCAGCTTACTCACTCAAATTAGAGATTTGATCCCCCATCATTCACATGATCACCCTAGAACTCACCTGACTCATAATTCGTCCACGTCTGCCTAGGCTAGATTTTTTTGAAGTTACTACTCTAAGTTTCTGACCCGAAATCCTTCCGCATTAGCCTATTCATAACGACAGGAACATGTCATTATATTTTTCAAACGTATAGCAAATTAATGATGCAACACATCCTGAATGTGGAATATGGTGTAAAAGATATTCTTGTGCTTCTTCAAATTCTTGCCGACACATCCCATGTTTCTATCTTTATTCACCATCAAAACATTTTCAACATCAAACTCGATGAAATAAATAATCTTATTGGATTATTTATCTTTTCATGACTTCAACATTCCTAAAATACAAAGTAAAAGTATTATAATTTTTTAATAATATAAAAATATTATTTATGTTTAGAAAGATAAAATGGTAACAAATAATTAGACGTAGTAATGAAACATGAAAACTCCAAATCTTACTAGCATATTGGACATCCTTAACAGGAGCATTTTGCACAAGTATTGATTTTTGTAAAGATAAGTAGAATTCAAATTTGAACATAAACTATGAAAAATAATATAGACAATGTATAATGTGAATAGAAATCTTGTTGCAATATTTATTTTGTTGAGTTTGGGGTGTAAAAATGAGGCTAAAGATAATTGATATATCCGAGATGAAACGCTTTCTTGCCTAATAGTTATTTATTTGTATTGAGATCTAAGTGCAATGTATAATTATCCAAACAAATTTAATTTCTAAGTGAGTAAACAAAGTCAAATTACTTATAAGAGAAATTGCCAAACTGCCTTATGAAATTCTTATAGATAATTATGATATGGTTACTCTATATTATGGGTGATGGTTATGTTTCAAAAATTTTATCTTCTAGATAATTATGATATTATTACTTTGTGTTCTTTTCTTTCAATTTTTAATTGTTCGGTTTTTTTATTTTTCAATTCGAATTTTAAAATCAATTTATTTAATTGATTAATATTAATTATATTTTAATTTTCATTTTAATTTTAATGATAAAATACTATTTTTTCGCACACATGACACTTTTTTCAATTCAAATAGATGATTATTTTTAAATTCAAGTTGAAAAATATTACCTAACAAACAAATTTTGTTTTTGCACGTTATTGAATATGATAAGTTTTATATTTTTATGATAATGATATTTAGCACTTTTAGCAAAACACAGATTTACAATATTTTTAAATTTTAATTTTGCAAACTAAAAATTATTATTATTATTATAAAAATTATTATTATTATTATTATTATTATTATTATTATTATTATTAATTAGTGTATCGAGAATATTCTTTAAATTATCTTTATTAGCTTCTTGAAAATGTAAAAACCAAAAATAAATAAGAAGGCAAAAGTTCAACCATAAAGAAAAATGGTCACAAAGAAAAAATATGTCTTTCATAAAAAATTACCATAAAAAACGTGAGAACACGATTATCTTATTTTTAAAATTTTCAAACTAATAACTACCCACTAAAACCACTCCTTAAAATTCTCCACTGACTAAACGTATTACCTTTTTTGAATCACTCTAACTTCATAGTTTAAAATTTGAAATTATGAGGGTAGTTATGTTTGATTTTTTTTTTTTCCAGATTTTATATTATTTAATTATTTTTTAATCCATTATTAAATAATTAATTCTATTTTTTGTAGTGCTGACATAGGTGTTTTCATCTCTCCTATTATATATAGATAGATTATTATTATTATTATTATTATTATTATTATTATTATTATTATTATTATTATTATTACTACTACTACTACTATTAGTATTAGTATTATAATTATTGTTGCTATTGTTGTTGTTATTGTTGTTTTCGTCGTTGTCCTCGTTGTTGTTGTTGTTTATATTTAGATTTATTTTAATTTTTTGCATAAGATTTACTTAAATGTTTTAAAGGTTCAATTTACGAAGCTTCCGCATGTATGTTTAGTATTCCGTTCAGTAGTCAGTCATGTCAAGAGTTTGTTTGGGACTAACAATGATCTCCGAGTACCGATCACGTCTAGGGTGTAGACTGGGGGTGTGACAACATTGGTGCCATAGCACAGAGTTCAATTGTCTTAGGGTGTCTATGAAGTTGTGTCTAGTAGAGTCTTGCTTATGAGTGTGTCATGCACCACACTTATAATCAGGAGGCTACGGGCATTTAGGAGATGTTTCTCATTTTTTCATAGTGTAGATCGTGCAATAGAATTGTGCCATGAGAAACTTATTCAGACTCGTACGTTTCTCAAATCCATTCGACTACCCCTCATACCCAGGATGGTTGAAAAAGTAAAGTTCAGATCCTTGTCGATGAGTTACTTTCAGATAAAGTCTTCAGAAAGTAAAGAGACTGCACAAGGCTTGAAAGGAGACGATTAGTGTGCTAATTCTATTGATTCGAAAGAATGTACCCTTATTCATATGAATCGTGCATTTGAGCCAAAGCAAGATGTTCTCCCAAATCTCTTCTCTAAACCTTGCACCAGATGTTATCTTTGAGGAGGGAGATACATTTTAGAATGCTTGGATATGGATAGTGTGATTTGTGATATTGCGAGCTAATAATAGTAGAGGTGCCCAGAGTTAGAAGCATGCATTTAGAAGTACAATAACCTAAAGATTGGGGATAGTTGTTGAGTAGAGTATGTAGTCATGTACCCAGTAAGTCATTAGTGAAGTAATATTTCCTTATGTGTTGGCTAAGGAGTAATGAGATTTGTGTGAATTTCATGATAGAAGTTAGACCAAAATATTTTAGTTAGAATGAGTTAGAGTACACTCGAACCAAGAAAAAAGTTTATGATGATGTGTCATTGCATTAGTAAAGACAAAGTATAGGTATTAAATAGAATGACAGAGTAGTCATGAGTTGATAGGTCTAAGTTAGAATTATAATTTTGAAGGGAGAGCCCCGTGATATTCATAGATTTATGAGCTTAACTAATCAAGGAGGTATAATGAATGGGTAAATAGTACTTAGGTTGTGAATGAAAATGTGAATATAATTAGACAGATTGTTGAGTTCAAGATTGATTACTTATCATGAGGTTTTAGTGGGTTAGTGTTTCTTAATTCTATCTAGAAATCCTAAGTTAGCAATAGTATGTGAGCAATTGTATTACTATCCGTGTTTAGTACTAAACACTAAGCTTGAATTTGAGATGAATGAAGTGATAAAAAGAATGGCAACATGAGAGTGATGATGTTAGTTTTGAGATTTGATCCAATAATTTTGGCATAGAGTATGTGAGGAATTAGATGTTAACTTAAAATAAATGTGAGTGGTACAAGTGTGGAATTGTGACCCTTGGATGAGAGAAATGGAGTGTGGCTAAGTCATTAGATAAACAAGAGCATTAAGAGGTGTACCCAAGATCGTATATAATCAGATGAGGCTCTAATTAAGTTTGTGATTTTTTATGTGTGCCTTGATAGTATATTTGAGTTATCAATGTGGAGTAGGTTGATGTAAGCATTCTTTATTAACCCTAAGAGTTTGATCGAAGGGATCATATATAGACAATGATGAGCCTCTTAAATATAGTACAAGTGTTCTTCGGTTAGGTAGATATGAACTTACAAGAGAGATATTAGTGGGCTGAGAATGAGAAGTAAGACTATTAAAAGTTAGATAAAGCGGCTTTATAAGATAATACAGGTAACGATTATAGAAAGACTTCTATAGATGCAGGATAAAGTTAAAAGAAGTATCTCAGAAAGAAGCCCTAGAAGAAATCTAAGTACCTGCACTTGAAAAGTTCAGTAGACATGAGATTAACATTTTTTGAGTATCAAAATAAAGTGAATATACACCAGTTTAGAGAATGTGGAATAGTTCCATAGCCTTAAAGTATCGGCTTCAAACCTAAAGGGAGAAATGATGAGGTGAGGATCCAAGTTCAGTGATGAGAATCATACAGAGATGTGTTTAGAAAAAGTATTGGTAATATATCAGTCCATTCCTACTTTAGCATATTTCTCAAATTTCAATAGATATAACACTCTATTGATATCTCACATATCATCATTATGTATATGACCTATGCTCATACACTTCAAAAAGATTCACATCTATGCTTACTTTCCAAAATAAGAGATGAATACTTTAGACCATTGATCTCAATCTTACTCCATAAAGTTTTGAATATCAGCCTCATGATATGATCTATTCATATAAGCACTCAGGTATCATAGTATGCTCAGTTTTGTGAATTAATTTACCCCCAGTGGCTTGCGAAGTAATGCTATGTCATGCACATTCTTATACCAAAATTTCTCAAATTAATAGTGCTTAGGATCTGTCGCTCTAAAACCCTTCAGTGATTTTTTTTTAGTTTTGATGGTGATATTGATGGTAGTAGTTGAGTATTGATGGATAGAAAAATATTGATGTTTCTTGTTGTGATAGTGGTGGTGTGATATTCCATCTAAGGTAAGGTTATAAATGTGAAAGAAGAGAAAGGTGAGGTTTTGTTATGAGTAATAGTCATATGAGAGCATTTGGTCTGTCTCCTTGCAGTGATGCATGATATTTTAGCGCAGGAAATTCTTAGAAGAGTTGGTTACGTAGAGTTTATGGAATGGTTATAGAACTAAGATTGAATGTGGTGATGATGTCATGTGGATGAATGCACGATTACTTTATAGGCATCCTCATTCTCAGAACCATGGAACACTAGAGGCTTTAGCTTCAAGAACTTGGTCAGCATCTCATACTCAGTGCCAGTCACCACAGAGCCAAAAAGTGGATGGAAAAAGACATCAGTACTCAATGCTCCATCTATTTTAGGGACCATAGCAGCAACATAATGAGTAACTGGAGCTTGAGCAACTTGCACTGTAGGAGTGGCTCTATAATCGGCCAACCTATTCTGAAAAGTCAGTAGCTCCTGAACCATCCTTGGATCCAAAGAGGAAAGTCCTGTAATACCAGTCTATTCTCTTAGGGATCATTACATCTTCATTAATTTCTATCTCCACATTCTCTTCCATGTCATTCTGAGGGGGTCGCTCTTCTTGGTACATCCTCACCCTGAGCTTCACCCTTGGAGGTTGTCTCCCTTACGCGGTCTCTACCTCTTCCCCTTTCTTTGCCTTTGCCTCTACCTCTACAATGTCCTTTCACTGCTAGCTCATTTACCCGATCTATTGTCTTTGCACCGTTGCAACTTGTGTTAACCAATTACAGACAGAAAAGTGAAAGAGATTAGATATCAATTTAGATCACCATATACCAATTGAAATTAAGTTATAGTATGAAGGCAGAAGGAAGATAGAGAGATTTCCTAAAGATTTGTAGCCTCTTGATGAAAAGTACAAACGTCTTCATACCATTCCGCAAAATTCTACCAGACTCATTTTGATACAACGAGATTAATAAATTTAGAGCTCTGATATCAACTTTGTCATAATCCTGACCCATCATGAGTAGAACCCATACTAACTTTCCGATGCCCAACTAAAGAATCCTATCAACCAAAAATATATTTAAATATGTGGAAACAATTTAAATAAAATAGTTTAAAAGATGAGTCCCCATAAATTTATGGAAGTTATCAAAACATGCAGAAATTAACCCCCTAGAATTTGAAATTCATTATACCAAAACTCTAGCAAATGATCTAGAGTAAGGGGATGCAACCCCAAAAATAATGAATATAAATAATATTCTAAAGGGTCTGAGTCTGGAAGGAAAGGACTAAGAGATATGATTAATCTACGGCAACCTGAAAGAACTGGCTCAACCTTGAATTTAAACGATCAATGATCTCCTAACCGAGGTCTCTCAACAGCCACTTGAATATGTCTTGTACTCAACTAAAAAAGAGAAACTACAGTATCAGTACACAACTACAATATACTGATAGGATCACACGACCATTTTAGGTACATAAAATATAAACAAGAAACTACATCATAGTAAGGAAACAATATACAATCACATCACAATTATGCCAACCCTTAAAACATTACATAGGTAAACATACGCAATCACAATTCAACAATCAAATAATGGTCCTTTCATGGAACCCATACCCAAACTATTAGTTTACCAGCGTGGTACCCGATCTAATTGTATCGGCATGGTACTCGATCCAAAAGTACTGATATAGTACCCGATCCAATATGAAGTCACACATTACAATCACAACCACAATGAATAGGCTCACACACTTGTACAACCAAGTAATACATTCCTTGCATGCAATTTGATCACAAGATATCATTTCAATTCATATTATTTCCTTTTCCCAATCATATAACATATATGCAATACTAGTGCAGTAGTTAATAAAAATATATAACACACAAATAGGAATACACAACATCACCAACCTCAAAACAAGTTTTGGAACTCTAAAAAATTAGAGCTTTCCCTTTTTCCAATGTTTTAGTTCGTTCTTGGTCTAAAATAAATAGGAATACAAGTAATCAATAAAAATGGCCTACATTACCCGAATTATATCAAAATCCTAATTATTTGCCAATTTCATAATCATCTCCCCAACTAGGGCTTTTCTCATCATTAATTTCAGGCCAAAATCTTTCCCTAAGAGAATTACCATAGATTCTAAGGTCTAAGAATCGAATTACAAGTTAAAGGAATGATTAACTTACCTTTACTAAAGGATTTGGTATAAAAATAAAAGAAACAACCCTAAGTCGCCCCTAGCTCTCCAAAAATGAAGTTGCAGAAAATAATAACGTTTTTGAGACTTTTTCCAGATAAAACCCACAACTATCCCGCTATAGCGGCCCCAGCCTGCTATAGTGGGATTAATCCTGCCACAGCGGCTTGTACGGAGACATAAGCTCAGAATTCGTGTCCCAAACCTCTATTTCGCAACATAAACTCAGACTTTGACATTCTTAGATAACCCCTTCACGATAAATTCGATTTCGGGAGTTCTACTCACCCGAATTCACTTTCGTAAGGCCCTATGGATTCCTTAACGTCTTAGCTACTAGCTCAAACAATCAAAACTCAGAATCCATCCCAATCCATTACCATATTGCCCTAGACCTCACCTGACTCATATTCCATCCAAGTCTAGCCTAGTCTTGAATTTTCTAAGTTACTATTCAAAAAAATTCTTCCCCATTGGCTTATCCATAACGACTAGAACGGATCGTTACATTTATGTAGATACTTAATAATAAGGATTATCTAAAAAGAAATTAATAAATTTGTCTTGATTTATGAAAATGAACAAATAAAAAGAAAACAATATTTTTAAAATTGGTGAAAGTAGCGTGGAGGATGGACATGGGATATGGGGTCATGCACCGACCTTTTAGAATATTCTTCTTCCTCGTACAACCCACATAACTTATGAATTAGAACATGTGCATTTGTTCAAGTGATTCTTTTAATTTTTCATTTTCGAGAAACTTTGATTAATTGTGTTCAAGTAAACTATGGTTCATTCTAGAATGTTATTTCCTTTGGTATTTTGAAGCGATAAATAATGTTTCTTTGGATAAAGTTTCTTTCCCCCTCAAATCTTAAAATATCGGATGTTCAATAGGAATAAGATTAAATTGCGGTGTCTAAATGAAAAAAGTCGAATCACATTGTTATACATCAAGAATTGATTTCATGTATGATCATTGAAGTTAACTCACAAGTCACAATAATACTACAATTATAAAATGAATTATTCTAAATTCAAGTACATAAAATTGAATAAATCACATTTTTATTGATAATAGTAATTTTACAAGTAATTGGAGGAGGGGATAGACCAAGAATCTAATGAACAAAGAAGATTTATAAAACAATAATCTTAAGGGGTAGGATTAGCAGCATGATAAATCACAAAATCAAGATGGTAAAGCACAAAGATAAGACTAATAGAACTAATGAAAACCAACATAAGCCCAAAATCTACTACTACTAAGTTTCCCCATTGTACTTCATTGGGTTTCTATGCAAAACATATATATAGAGATACGTATATGGATATAATTACTATATATAAATTTTATTATGAGTGATATGTTAATAAATCAAAGTATAGTAATCATCCATGAAAATGAAATAATTCTTAATTAACTAACTGGTATTTTAAGGATATTGTCTTAAAATTGTAAATAGTTTGGTTTATTTTTGCTATTACGTATGTAAAAGGAGTAATTCAATGTATAATATATGTAAAGAATATACCTTATTTCTTGACTTGGGCTTTGATACCAAAAATAGTTTAGGCTTACAACGTTTGGGCCAATTTCTGAATTTTTCATTCCGGGTTCCTTCTCCTTTTTTGATTAAAAAAAACACAGAGGAACTTTCAAACATGACAAAGTTTGAGCTTAATTAGAAATCTATAGTTATAATTTACTTAATTATGATTTGTAGCTATATGTTAGAAGGACGACAAAGGAGAGCGAGATTGGAAGAGGGAGGAGAGAGGCTAACGTGATTTCGGAGAGAGAGGAGAGATTTTAGAAAGATACAATTTATTTGTATATCTAAACAATAATTATATCACGAATATAATTGAATTATATCAATTGAATACAATTGTATAAAAAAAATTAGCTACGTGTTAGAAGAAGGAGAGAGGCAAGCGAGACTAGGAGATGAAGGAGAGAGGTGAGCGAGCAAGATCCGGAAGAGAGAGGAGAGAGAGATGTAATTGATTTGTTTATCTGATTGATAATTGTATATATTATTGATAATTGTATAACGAATACAATTGATTTGTATTAATGAATTTAATCGTATCAAAAACTATTCCATTCTTTGATACAAATCAATTGTATCAAGTGTATCAACGAATACAATTTGTATCTAAATACAATTTGCATCAATGAATATAATTGTATCAACTAATGTAAATGTATCAAGTTGGATCAAGTTTAAGTGTATTAACGAATACAATTGTATCAACGTTGTATTTCATAATAAATTATATATGTTTTCATATGTATTTGTATTTATATTTGTATAGTAGAGGCACAAAAGAGAGGAGAGAGAAGTTTACTATAAAATTCTAACTATATCTATAAATTATAATTATTTTAAATTATAAATATGTACAATAAATACATATCACATGTTTGCCTGTAATTTCTTTTCCTTAAAAGAAGGGAATCATTTGGGCCAATAGCCCATTTGCTGATGACCCTAACCGTTAATGGCCAGAAAAGAAATGGGAAACTTACTTAAATGGCAAACAATATTTAGAACGTATTTAGACCATTTATAGTTATTTAATTTTAATATATGTATGATTCACTTTTAGTATATAGTGCAGATTTTTTATTAAAATAAATTTAATATATTTTAAGACATTTATAATATATCTATATTGCATACAAAACTTACTTTTATACATACTGTAATATATCTATATTACATGTATAGTTCGTTTTTAATACACAGTGCACTTTTTTAAAATAAAAACAAGTATAATACATATATATTGCATATATAGTTGATTTTTATACATAATACAGTGGCTATAAATACTAAATATTTTTTAAATATGGTATATCAAGGTAATAAATTTTTAAAAAGTTTTAAAACAGTAAATATTTTATAAAAGGCCCTCGAAAAGGTCATTATCCCAAAAGAAATTCTCGATTTGGATTTATATTTTGGAGATGTTCCTAAGCCATCAATCAAATCAAGAAACGTTTATTCTGATTCTTCGACAAAATAATAATCACATTGTTTTCTGATATAACTGAATATTACTTAGATTAATCTCAACTAATTAATACTAATTGATAAAACGTCTTTTCACAAAAGTTATTGCAGTTTCTAAAACTTTCTTTAATTTTGATATATTTATTGTTACATGTGTAATGTGTTAGTATAATACAATTGAGACATTTTTTGAATTTTTGAAGTCATAATACTCTATTACACGAGTATATATTAGTTGAAATTGAATAAATTATAATTACAGATTTATGATACCACAAAATATCGAAATCATACTTCAAAATATCAAACCATACCAAATTAAATTAGTACGATAATGATATAATAATTTTATAACCGAATACCAAAATTATCATATTAAAATTTCAAATATCCCATATCACACCATGCCCGCCCCTAACTATTAATAGTGAACTAATCCAAATCTTCCAACAGTAAAGTCCAAAAATAGTAATTAATTTGGATTATTTGTTGCTATTACATAGGTAAAAGGAGTAATTCAATGTATATCTCGGGTGGGTTTATAATTCGACTTTTTTTAAAAAGAATAATCAAACGGGTTTTAGAAATTTGGCTGATTTTAAAAAAACAAAAACTTAATGACGTGGTAGAATCACTGTTTGCCACGTGGACAAAATGATTTTACGAAATCATGTGAGTTTTCAGTTAATCTATAATGACATGAATGAGCCTTTTGTCAAATGGCGATAGCATAGATGAGCCGAATTTTTAACGAATGATATAAATGAGATTTTTCTCAAAATTCGATTATATATTTGATCCTTTTCCTTCTACTAGTTTAGTGTACATGCTTTGCACGTGTGTCTCACGTCAATCAATTTAAAAAAAATAGCAAGTGATGTTAAAATAAATATTATATTTATCTAAATGATAAAACATTATACTCAATTATGTTATCCTCTTACTATAAATTTTAAAATAATTTTTTAAATATTTAAGACTTTAAATCAAATATATTAAAGAATTGTAATGACCTTGAAAGTCATTTTTGACATTTTTAATAAAATTACCATTTTATCCCTCTCGCAAGTTTCTCCGAGTCACTTTTGGTTGGGTCTGAAAGTTAGTTTTTGGAAAGCTTGTGAAAAATTGAGGTTTTGCTTAAGAAATGAGTTTTAAAGGCTTAGGTTATTAAAATCTGAGTTTTTGAGTCATTTGAAATTTCGAGTCACGGGTTCAAGCCTTGGAAACAGCCTCTGGCAGAAATGCAAGGCAAGGCTGCGTACAATAGACCCTTGTGGTCAGGCCCTTCCCCGGACCCCGCGCATAGCGGGAGCTTTAGTGCACCGGGCTGCCCTTTTTGAAATTTCGAGTCTTGGAATAGAATTTCATTGATTCCATCAACTCCAGAATGTGGAAATTGGTCTAAGTGAGTTGTCGAAATTAGATTTGGAGTTAAAACGTAGAATTTAGGTCCGAAGTTGAAAATTGGGTAATAGTTTGATCCAAATTTGACTTTGTCAATGTTTGAGGTTCGGATGCTCGGATTGAATTTCATTCGTTATAATTTTTAGAGGTCCTAAACGTATTTTGGGTATTTCAAGTGTCGAAACTAATTTATTTGCTACTTATCGGATTCTAGATCAAGGAGGCCTCGAATTAGAACTTTGATGATTCCATTGAGTCCGGAACATCGAATTAAGTAGGGTTGCATATATAATTTGCGTATACAGGATTCCAAACTAATTTCGAGGGTCTATTCCGTGACTTTAAGACTTGCCAAAATCTGTTATCCTGTGCTTGACAATTCCTTCTCCGCGTTTGCGGAGGAAATGTCGCGTTCACGGAGCTTACTGAGTTCCTTTTTCGCGTTTGCGGGGGACAACCCTCGTTTGCGGAGTGTACCAAATTTCTTTTCCGCAATCGCGGAGGGTGATCCGCGTTTGCGAAGAGATGTCTCCGCATTCACAGAGTAAGTTGTCCGCGTTCGCGGAGAATAAATGTGGCATGAATAGTGTTTAGTTGGGGTTTAAGTCATTTTCCACCATTTTTGAGGTTTCAAGGTTTGGAGAGGCAATTTGGAAAGGGTTTCTTGTGGGGAAAACATTGGGTAAGCTATTCTAACCTATTTTCTTGATTACCCATTACTCATTTGGATTTTTAGACATGAAATTGGTATTTTGAGTTGGGGGAATAGGGTTTTTTCAAGAACAATGCAAGTATAGTTTTCTAATGATTTTCAACTCATTTTGACTCCATTTTTGCAACGGATTTAACTATTAGACGCCTGATTACTTGAAGAACATTCTCATCTAAAAATAATCATATTTCGAGTTCGATTTCCAATATGAGATTTTTGACCATTTTACCCCTTTCACCCAAATTTCTTGATTTTAGTGTCAAAAGATTGAAAATGTGATTGTGAGTCTATATTTGATTCGATTGTGGTGATTTGAAGTATCATCGGAGAGGAAAATGGTGATTTCAAATTGTTCGTGACTTTTTGGCTAATGCAAGTGAAATTCTAACATTGTTAAGTATGTTGAACCTTTTATTTTCCTATGTGAGAGGATTAGGGTGTATTGGGTCATTAGATTGAATTGAATTATATGATTAAAAGGGTGATAGTGGAAATTCGAATAAGGTTAATTATGTTGTGAACCACGGGGCATGTGTCTATTGTGTGATTGTGAATTATTTGGTATCTTATGTAAATATTTATCATGTTTCACTCATTACTTGTGCATATGTTATATCTGTGATGGCTGAGAAATGATATGAGTAAGGTACTAAATATTGGTATAGTGGTTTCTACCGGTCAAGGTAATTTTCCGAGGTTTCTTCCGGCCGACAAGGTCTTTTCCGGCGAGTATTATGGCCAAGGTCTCTTCCGACAAATTTTGACCGAGGTATTTTTCGGTGGATACATGATCTATGTAAGGCCCTCATGGGTTCCGGTCTGAGGTGATCAACGGATGTGTATTATAGGAAAGACATGCATCACGATATTTGACATTGCATTTGCATCTGTTTCATCTTGTGATTGATCATGATTTGAGACTTCACGTATTTGCCTGAGTATTATGGTGAGAGTGTATTTGTAGTTTCTATTTGTTGACTGTCTAGAATTCTGGTACAACTGTGATATAAACTGTATAGATTGGGTTGTCTGAGTGCAGGTGTGTAGTTGTGGAGGATTGTGGTTGGGATGTCAGGAGTACTCATGTTCCTCATTGCTTTACTTAGGATTTAGTTTCCATTTTGCTGAGTACCGCGTTATTGGTGCTCACCCCTTGTTTCTACACATGTGTAGGATGTGAGTCCGATGTATCATGTTCATAGCTTCTCTGTTAATTGGACCGAGCTTCTGACGTGTGAGAGGTAGTAGCTTGTCTTTTTCGGCAGAGTCTCGCCTTCATTTACCTTATGCCTTGTTCTGTTTGAGGACTGAGACATATAGATTTATACTCTTTTCATTTTTGTAAAAGTAGTAGCTTATACATGTTACACCAAGTCTTGGATAGTTTAAAACCTATTTTTTTCATTTTTCCTTATCTATATCATATTACACTTTACATTTCCGCTTACTTTGAATTGTTTAGACTCTTAGGTTTACTCGCCTTGGTGGGTTAGGTGAGTGTCATCACACTCTATTTCGATTCATGAAAAATTAGTATCAGAGCTTCAGGTTCATAGATCTCAGATGTGTACAAGCCCAGTCTAGTAGAGCCTTGAGGATCAGTGAGAAGATGTCCATTACTTATCTTTGAGGGTCTATGAAGACTGTTAGGAAATTCTCTTTTTACTTCTTTTAATTCTATCGTGCGAGGGTTCTTGTATAAGTGTTGAGTTATCGCGTATTCTTTCGAAAGATGGCTAGGACTCGAGCATCAGCTTCTACTGGACGAGGGGATCCAGCCCTT
Organism: Solanum dulcamara; assembly: GCF_947179165.1. Classification (NCBI taxonomy): domain Eukaryota; kingdom Viridiplantae; phylum Streptophyta; class Magnoliopsida; order Solanales; family Solanaceae; genus Solanum; species Solanum dulcamara. The sequence goes on along the minus strand of NC_077241.1, from coordinate 9,538,042 downwards.
GAGGTTGCTATTGAGACCCCAGCTCGGGGTAGAGGTAAAGGTAGAGGCAGGGCTAGAGGCTGAGGTAGGGGCCGGGGCCGAGCAGCGGCACCAACAAAAGATCATGAGAGGGGTATTTCCCCTTAGCCGGTGATAGAGGCCAGAGGGGAGCATGTTCCTCTTGAGTATGTGGAAGCACCATTACTACATGACACTTTATTGAGGGTATTGGGAGTGCTCGAGACTATGGCACAGACTGGCAGTGCAGCGGGCACACCCGATACATCACAGACCCGAGTGAGAGTCCAGGTTCCAGACCAGCAGCAGGCTCCTGAGACACAGGGACAGGCAAGAAAGGCGCTAGTAGTCCCTATATATGAGGTTCCTCCAGCCTAGTAGTCGAGGTTTAGGACATACCAGTAGTTGGGTTGACTGAAGATGAGCAACATCTTTATGAGAAGTTCAGAAAGATGGACCCACTTCAGCAATATGGTGGGAATACCAAGGATGCATATGAGTTCTTGACCACTTGCAAAGAGTTTCTTGAGAAAGTTTGGTTGGCTAAGTCTCATGGTGTTCGATATGTTACTGTTCAGCTTTATAGGCTAGCTAGAGAGTGGTGTAGGAAATATGTTGGATATTTACCAATTGGATCCCCTCCAGTGATTTGGGAGTTGTTTACCAGTGCTTTTTATGATCATTTCATCCCTTGGAATGTGAGGGAGGAAATTCGTCTCAGATTTGAGAGCCTTAGGCAGGATGGGATGTCCATTTCTAAGTATGAGGTTCACTTTTGTCAGCTAGCCAGACATTCCACCGCTATCATCTTCGATGAGACCGAGAGGGCTCGCCATTTTGTGAGGGGTTTGACTTATTCTATTAGGCAGCCGATATTCTGGGTATCCAGAGATAGAGTCTCTTTTCAGTCGGTGGTTAGTGCTGCCAAGGAGGCAGAGTTGATGGAGAAGCAGGAATTCTGTGACCCCAAGAGGCGGAGTTCTACAACAAAGTCTTAATATAATTAAGATGTCTATTTAACAATTTCAACAAAGATGTTATCATTCATCGTTATTTCCTCTACTTCATCCACAACTACCACCACCTACCATTACAACCACTATCCTCAATTCAACCACAACTACTATCAATCACAAAATCAATCGTCATCACCATTTTTTTTATTTTAACGACCCTTGGTGGGGTCAGGGGATGAGCAACACCCTAGGCCTTAACATAAATAAAATAACATAACAAGAGTGCAAAGAGGGGGGCATAAACTTACCTCCAATCCTAAGATGGTACATATGTTGACTAAACTACTAAGGTCTATCAACTTATCCCTATACTATGAAATGTAAATCTAGTACTAATACGCCTAAGGAGAGGACTCCTCTCAATACAAAATAACTAGGAAAACATAAATAAGGGACACTTTCCCCTTACATAGTAAGAAAAGAGAAACAAAAACCTAAACTTATTCAAGATAACTATAATAAAGAGACGTAATCACATTGAAAAGGGGTAGATAACAAAAGGATATAGAGAATTATATATCATACTAACATAAATAGGGTCTCAAGAGCTTAAGGAGGTTTTTTGTTCCTTTTCAGCTTCTTTCTTCTGAAATTTATCATTCCAAGTCTCTCTAACATGTAACTCCCTCTAGCTGCTAATGGTAATTGATGCTGAGTATAGAAATGTTGCACAATATCAGACCTATGACTCCATTTAGAAAGGTAGTCTGCAATATCATTTGCTTTCCTATAGGTGTGTGTGCACTGGAATGACCCTAGCTGCCTGATGTGATTCTGAAGTTCCTGCATATATGAAAGTATTTTCCAAGGAGTTTTGGCACTAGAGTGAGGCCATTTTGTGAGTAACTCTGATTCCACCTCCTGAATAATCTGATTATAGCCATGTTGGATACACCAGTACACACCATAAGTTGATGCTTGATTATTGGTTCCCACTCCAAGAGGAATAGCAAATGCATAAACTAACTGCCCATGGTCATCTCTTAAGATCCCCCCTCTTCTATTCTTCCTGGATTTTACAAAGCACTACCATCAGTATTCAAGTTATATATGTTGCTGGGAGGTTTGTTCCAGGTAACTATGGTGGTCCTTACCTAATGCTTCCACCTTTTTATCATAATACACAAGTATCTCCAGCTGCTAGGCTATTCCATATTGGGGAATATAATGTTTAACAACTGAATTATGTTCTTACAAATCAGGAAAATAACCCTCTGAGTAGTGGACTACTTGTTCCCATATTTGGCTGAGAATCTATTCTTCCAGAGATTCCAATAGGTAAATATTGGGAGTGTATGAAAATAAGTTTTTGAATCACATTACCTGCTTGCACACTCCACCACTTCATCAAGAGATGCTTCAAAGGTGTTTGGTTATGCTCCATGCCCAGAAAACCTGAGTAGTATTTCCATATATGATTGGCAAAATTTCCACCAAAAAATATGTGTTCTATATTATCTAAATCAGGATTATAACAACAGGAACAAAGGACAGGTTCTGCACCAAACTGAACAATCTTGTCATTGGTTAGAATCTTGTTTCTTAAAGCTCTCCAAAAGGAGCAGAGAAACTTTAAAAGCAATGCTTTAGGGCCATGTTAAAGAGCTGATCCTGCTCTTGGCATATTTCTTCCTAATGATCTCCCAAGCTGAAGTACATATGAACTTACCTTTGTCATTGGGTTTCCATATAGCTTCATCTGGTATTTCTTCTTGGTACTGAAATCTGGTATTTAGAATTTGAGGGACCATAAAAGGATGTGCATATCTTCTCACCATAGTCTCATTCCACATACCATTAATCAAAAAATGTGACACTTTGATGTTATTAGACCTGTTGTGCTCAAGGTTATAGTTTGCTAAAGCACCAGTTCCAATCTAGTCATCCCACCAAAAGTGACAACTCCCTGAATGAATCTTCCAGCAACTATGATCTTCAATGTTATGTTTGTTTCTCATCATATATTTTCATACTAAAGACTGACCAGTATGCCATTTTTTTGCAACTGGATTGGCTCTTTGATAGTACTTAGCTCTTAGAAAGTGCCCTTAAAGTGAGGTTTTGGACCTAAAGGTCCAACACTTTTTGTATTGAAAGGACTTACAAACATCAGTCAGATGCCTTACACCTATACATCCTTCTTCATATGGGAAACTGAGAGTTTCCTAAGAAGCCCAATGATACCATTTTCTCTCCTTATCCCATCCCCCAAAAAAGTCAGCAGTAAGGCTCTTAATCTATATTATTGTAGTTTTGAGGGGAGAGATTGTTGAAAGAGTGTGAATGGGCATAGATTGTAGAACATGCTTGATTAAGGTCACCTTTCCCCCATAACTGAATAGTCTTATTTGTAAACCACTAATCTTCTTTATGACCTTATCCACCAGTTCAGAGTAGTAAATAATTCTTTGACATCAAATGTATAATGGACAACCCAAGTAAGAAATAGGACTCCTTTTTTGAGTGAAACCTGTGATATCCTGAATCATGGTTGTAGTAATGCTAGGTGTTTTAAGAGGGACCATGAAATGAATTTTCTCTTTGTTAATTTGTTGATCAGACATAACTTCATAAGTAGAAAGAGTCTTCATGATCTAGTTGAGGAAATCACTGGTAGTAGAGGTGAAAATAATAATTTCATCCGCAAAACTAAGATGGTTTATTTGAGGACTTGTTGTCTCCATATGAAATCATTGGTAAAGCTGATTATGGTGAAGGTCAATAAGCATTTTGGCTAGAATTTCAGCACCAAGAATAAAAAGTGCAGGAGATAAGGGGTTTCCTGTTTAAGACCTATGGTTGAGTGAAAACATATATGACTTATCCCATTGATGATAATTGAGTATCAGTTGTTGCTCATAATTCTCCAAACAATATATATGAACTCTTCACCAAAACTCTTTTTTCTCAAAATTATGCAAGTGGATGACTAAGACACCCTATCATATGTCTTGGACATATACAGTTTTATCACCATATTATTTTTCTCTTTTGTTTTTTTGATATCATGAGTTATCTCCTGAGCTAACATAATATTCTCATATATACTTATGCCTTTAATGAATTCTGACTGGTTGTTAGAGATAAAGTTAGGGATAAAGGGAGCTAATCTGATACAAAGAAGCTTGGAGATGATTTTATTGGTGAAGTTGCTAAGACTTATGGGTCTGAATTCAGTGAGCTTGGTAGGTTGGTCTACTTTAGGGAGAAGAAATAATCCAGCATGGGATATGAAGGCCTGTACAACATCCATACTGATAATGTCCCAACATGTCTGGAAAAATTGACCACTCATACCATCTGGGCCAGCTGCTGAGTTTGGGTTCATAGAGAACACTACCTGTCTTACTTCCTCTATTGTAGTCATATCTTGAAGAACCTGGTTCTGCTCCTATGTGACCATTCTTGGAATATACTGAAGAACACTTTCATCAATCTTGTTCTCATGACTAGTGAAGATCTGACTAAAGTGATCACATGCTGCAGTAGCTATATTATCATACCCTTCTATCCATTCTTCATTTTCAATAAAAATCTGGTGAATGAACAATCTCCTCTTTCTTCCTCTCATCAAAGCATGAAAGTACTTGGAGTTTGCATCCTCTTCTCTAAACCACTGTAATTGAGTTTTTTGCTTGAGAACATACTCTTCCACTTTTAAGTATCTAATATATTCAACATTTAGTGCATGAAGTTTGATTCTATTCTCCTCTGAATTGTTGTTGATCACCTCTTCTTCAAAGTTTCTGACCTTTTCTTCATATTCTTTAACTTTAGCAAAGATTCCCCCGTATTCTTTTCTAGACCAATTTTGAGAGTAGTATATAACCTCTTCATTTTATGATGAAGTACTCACATGGGATCCCCGGATAGTCTTCCATTCCAACTTTCTCTAACAATATTCATAAAATTCTTATCATCTATCCAACAGTGGAGAAACTTGAAATATCTTTTCTTATTCTCCTCTCTTAAAACCATCTCCATTAGTAAAGGATTATGATTATAACCAACTGATTGGGAGGTGAGTTATGGTAGTTTGAGGCATTCTAGAAAGCCATTTGTCATTGACTAATGCTCTATACAATCTCTTCCATACCTTAGCTTCCTCAGCTCTTTAATTGCACTAACTGATGTGTTGGCCACTGTACCCCAGGTCCAACAAACCACATGCTTCAATAACACTTATAAACTCAAATATCTTATTCATATTGTAAGGAAATCCCCTTTTTTTCTCCTCAATAGAGGTGGTGACATTGAAGTCTCCAATGGTGCACCAGGGTTTATCTATATTGGAGAAGTGTAGAAGTTTGTCCCATAAAGGTCTTCTGAGGTGATCTTTGCATTTTGCATATATAAAAGAGATAATGAAGCTATCCAAAAATACCACATGTTTAAGATCACAAGTAATCTGCTGGTCATCTACTTCCATAATGTTGCATGTGTAATCAATTATCCAAAAGAGCCAAATCTTTCCATTCTGATTGCAGTAGGCACTGTCCATGCCCAGTTGGATTTTGTAACTGTTAAGTTGAGAATTGTCTAAGAATGGTTCATGAATGACTATCAAAGAGATTTTATGTAATTTCTTGAGATTTTGAATTCTTTCCAATGATCCTTTGGTATTGATACTCCCAGCATTCCAACATAGAGCTTTAATCATTATAAACCTCTACTTTTGGATCTAGTTGGGGGTCTGCTAGAGTTAGCAGATGTATTGGTAGCTGAATATTTGTTTTTCTAATTTTGAATTTTTCTGCCTCTTGGAGATAGACCCTATTTGCCTGCGACCTCTTGTATTTCAGCTTGAAAGTCACTATTGTAAGAGGGTACAAGTGCTTTGATAAGGTGTTCACTAGTTTCTGGTTTTTCAATTTCCTCATCCATGGACTGATTGTCATGATCCACTTCGTCCTCAGAGTTAAGCACTCCATACTCATTAGTAATCTTAGTGATAGAGTTGAATATGAGTGGTTCTGTAGATTTAGTGGTTTATGACTGCTGATTCTGATTTGTCTTCCCACTGATTCTTTTTTTTTTTCATTTCTTTTTGGTGCCCTCTCTTAATAGTATCCTTCTTTTTCTTGCTTAACTTCTCCTGAGATTTATTGTTTGAGATTTTATCAATATTAGATTCGTTCTTTCAATAACCAGTATTTTTCTTACAACTTTCTCGATCATCTCCTTTCTGAGTCCCTAGTGGAATATTATGATCCATTTCACTATCTGACCGAGGTAAATAAGTACCAGTGATCCCTTCTTCTTGTTTTTTGACATTCTCTTCAACACCCTTAGCATCATTTTTTAGTACACTATGATCTTTTTTTCCCTATATCTTTTTGAGAACTGTGACTTTATTGCTTGTCATTGTGTGGATGATGGATTTGATAAGTGGTTTCCGAGGCTCTAAGGTTACTCTTATGGTTAGTGTTTGGGTTCTCATGCAAAACATGAGAAATTCCCATACCCTGGACACCCCTTCTTGCACATTAATAGGTTTCTCCTTTTTCTTTCCATCCATACCTCCTTTAACTTCAATATCAGCAACAATATTAAAGGAGGGGTTCTGGGATATGGGAAGCATTAAGTCAATACCTAGTCTCCTAGAGCTTTTGGTATACTGATTTTTTCCACTAGTATTATCACAATTGAGATTAGTTAAGGGGTCTTAGGGGATTGGGAGCATTAAGTCAATACCTGGTCTCCTTGAGCTTTTGGTATACTGATTTGTTCCATCGGTATCATCACAATTGAGATTGGTTAAGGGTTCATAGGGGATTGGGAGACATAAGTCAATACATGTTCTCCTTGAGCTTTTGGTATACTAATTTGTTCTATTAGTATCATCACAATTGAGATTGGTTAAGGGTCATGGGGGATTGGGAGACATAAGTCAATACTTGAGCCATGAATAGGAAGTTCGTGTTGTTTTTTCTATTTTTCCTGAGTTGTAATATTGTTTTTGAATGGTGTAATTTCTGCTGCTTAGTCTTTGGATTGAACCTTTTCTTCCAGATCAATATAATTATTATGTGTAGAAACAATGTCTTTCATACCTGCCCTATTTTGTTGTGCAGCTGGTTAGTTTTTGGATGACTTCCTTTTTTGAATTTGTCATGTCTCTTCTTGTTGTTCCTCATTTTTCTCCTGATTCTGCTGCTGCACCTTGTTATGATTTGTGGTATTATTTTTGTTATTTGTTCCTTCCTGTAGATTATCAGACTGTTCCTTTTTCTCATTATCAGTTTTGTTTTTATTCTTCTTCTCAGCTTCTCAGCTTCTAACCCCTTTCTTCTTTTTTGTTCTTCATCTCTCTTTTTTATTATGTAAACATGTACTATATGGCCTTGGTGTTTGCAATAAGTACAGTAGTCAGGAATTCCTTCATACTGTATAGCTTGCTACCTCCCTATGGATATATCATCTTCATCAAATTCCACCCACACATGGGGTGGTTTAACCTTTGTGAGATCTATTTGGACCCTTACCTTAACAATACTACCCCTAGTCTTCTGGATAGAGGTTGTGTCTAGGTAAAGAACTTTACCAACAGGTGTTAATAATGTAGTCACAAACTCCTTGTTGTGACAATGACATGGTTGCTCAGGTAGGGATACCTAAATTGGCACTATATGAGTCTCTTCTTCTGGTTTGAATGTTGGTGTCCAAGTTTGGATCTTCATTAGTTGTCCCTCAATACTCATCATTTGCCTTGTTCATACAGTGACGTAGTCCATTTCATTATCTAAATCAATATAGATATGTCTAGCATTGAAATGGGCTATTTTTACTCCCTAGTCGAGTTTGTAAGATAACACTTTTTCTAATTAAATCAACTTTGGGCATAGTATTGCAGAACTTTCCAACCAAGGTATATTTTAATCTAGATGCCACCATGTAGTCCTCTTTCCTAAAAATAACAGTTGGGAGCCTTGTTTAGTGGTAAAGTTAGAGGGAGCCAACTCTATAGGGACTTTATTCTTGGAATGGTTCAGCCTCAATCTTGTTGCCAGAGTTTGAACCACACTATAAGGGGCTGGTTCAGGGACTAGGTTCTTTCTAAGGTTAGGAAATGAGTTATTAGGCAGGTTGTTAGGAGCTTTCTCATTTGGATGTTGGGATTGTTTTATATTGGTCTCTCTCTGAGTATTGGGGACATGTTTCTCAAAGTTATTAGAAACCTTAGGAAAATTATTAGTGACACTGAATTTGGCCTTAACACATGAAAGCTGCACATCAGTCAATCCCACTTTGGTTTATCCATTCTCCTGCATCAAAGGACTAACAACAACCTTATTTTGCCCATTTGCATTAGATTGCAACTGAGCTTCACAATTATTCATTTTAGCATACTGAGAATTATCTAAGTCAAGGTTAGAACACTTACCTGATGTCATAAGTCCCACTTGAGCAAACTGCCCTAATTTCTTCTTGCTTTGGAAGTATTGTTCCTTATTTATTTGTTTTTCTAATATCTCATGTTCTTTTTCTTCAATTGGATTTGGAACCAGTGCTAAGATGACTTGAACTTCAGCTTCTTGGCCATCAATATCTCTACTTCTAATTACTTGGTCTTGGCTGATCTTTTGAAGCTCATTTGTGGCCTAATCATCATCACCCTTATCCTTGGTCCCCTTTCCAACCAATTGAGTTGTTCACACTTTCATAAGTTGTGACCCTTCAGTGAGACTTTGGCCCTTCAAATCTATTTCAGTTGATTCGAGTGCCATGGTGGTAATAGGAGTGACCACCATCTTATTTTGCCTATTTTGATATTGAGCTTGATCTGTGTTCTTTATCAGACTCTGGTGAGTTCATCTAAATCCTTGCCAGAGTAAATTCCTCCATGGAATTGGTTCAAGTTGGTATCAATAGATGCGTTTTCCTCAAGAGAAGAGACCCTAGTAGTTAATTCATTTTGAACAACCTCAGAATTTTTTTGAATCAAAGAGCGACTGTCACGACCCAACCCCGTGGGCCATGACTAGTGCCAAACTGGAAACTCGCATTTGTCTTTCCTAGGGATGAGAAAGCCCCAAAACATAAGTCGTACTAGCACAACTGGGCCACATCTATACACAACCCACACACATATCTACAGACCTCTGGGAATAGCAATAGTAACATATGACGGGACAGGGCCCCTATCATACCCCTGAATGAATAAATGTATACATCCAAAAGATTAATATCAACAAGCCAAGCTCTAGTATAATGGAGCACTTTCCAGATTGTTGAGTGGAAATCCTAAGCTGGCAGATCCCCAACACGCGTCTTTGTACCTGTGAGCATGAAATGCAGTCTCCCAAAGAAACAGGGTCAGTACGATACATGTACTGAGTATATAAAGCAATGCATATCATAAATAAGATCACATCTAAAGTAGAGATTCAAGAAACAAGCATGATACTCAAGAAATTACTGTACTTGTGCCTTATAAAATCAAATCATGCATGATCATATCATATATCATATTTGGCCCACTATGGACTCAGTAAATCTATCATATAATGCAGAGAAATGTACGGCTCAATCCATATATACTATAATAATGTCGAGAAACGTACGACCTGGTCCATATATAATATAATAATGTCGAGGAATGTACAGCCCGATCCATATATAATATAATAATGTCGAGGAATATATGGCCCGATGCATATATATATATATATATATCATACTCGGACCTTTAGTAAGGGACTCAGTAAAAGATGTGTTACAGTATGCCAAGCAGAGTAGTGCGTAACCATATACAAATTAAATCATCATTTGAGACTCAATAGAGTAATCAAGAGAACCATCACTTGAAAATCAGGGTAGTAATCGTCTTAAGTACCCTCTAAAGGTCATTAGGAATCATATCAAATGGAGCTTCAGGAATCTTAGTCGTGTATCAAGACAATGCTAAACAGCTTATGGAGTCAGAGACCTTTGTCATCATAGAGCCCCTAGGAATAGGAGCTTATACCTCTTGTTACTATTCCACATATAGAAGGCTCGAGGGTAGTAGCTTAACTACTTTAAGATTCTTAACATTCAAAAGTAAATAAGAGTCATGAATCATACTCGAAGCTTATGAGTGCAATTCCCTCCAAACTCATATCATATATCACTTAGATCTAAGACATGCCAAAAGAAAAGAGGGATAGTTTTACATACCTGCTATAGATTAACCATATCCAAGATTGCTTCGTTACTCTTTTAACCTATTTAATACAAAGGTAACACTATTATGAATAGACTTCGACTTATTGATACTTCTCGACTAATATGTTGATTAGTTAAGAAGTTAATGGAAATCGAGCAGCACCTCCCCTATAACTTGCCCTATCCGAACTTCCAAGTAACCTCCGAATAGTACAGCCAAAACAACAACAACAAAAACCAGCATCCATATACAATAACACTACATCAATATTATCCAATACGCGTTTCAAACAGCCCACTCAAAACTATGGCATTAAAATACATTTTTCAATCTTTATTTCATAAAATCGCAATCACACGGAAAGGAGTATAACATGGATGCAACCAGCAACACGTATACTCATCCATAGCCATGTTTTTAGCCCCTCAACATACACGAGTACCTTCAACTACAATAACGACAACAACAACCAAACTTTAATCGAACTAAAACGCCTCCAATTCTTCCTGTTTATCACGTCAACAATACCCACGTGATTTTCTTAACTCTGACCCCACTTAATACAAAATAAAATACTCTGTTACAATATCATTAACTCCAATTTGAAAGAAAGAACCCTACCTAGCTAAAAATTAACCTCGAGAGCTCCTCAACATGGCTGAAAGTTGATGGACTTTTCGTTGGACCTTCTTGCTACCCCAATAAGTAATTTACATTGTTAAGAACCTTCACGTGATCGAAGAATATCTTAAATAATTAATTTATGGATTAAAATCAGAAGTCTTACCTTGCTGCAGCTTGGCCGTAGCTCCTTCTCTTCTTGCTCTCCAAATTTTCTCTAAGTTTCTTAAGCGGGAAGATGAAGAAATGGAACCCTTAGTCATTAACTAGGTTATATATCTTCCCTTTAAGAGTGACACATGTCATCCCCTAAGGGTGACACGTGTCTATCTCCTAAGCAGCTTCCTCATCTATGTAGCCACCCAACTGCTGCCATGTGGCTTGGTGGGGTCCACCACCCTAGTAGGTGCATCACCTACTTACTCTAAGTAGGTGCATCACCTACTTACCCTTCCGTAGGTTCGTAATCTCGTCTCACTTTAAGAACCTATGTGATCTTTGCTACTTAAGCTTCATATGTACTCAAGTAGCTTAATTATGTAAGATATCCAAATTGGTAGATTACCCAAGTAGATTGAGTTCCAAGACTCATTAGTTTGCCTCCAACTCCTTTCAAGTCCTTACATACCTATTTCCAACTTTTAATACTCGCACGAAGCTAGTCTATGCCAAATATGGGGCATTACATCCTCCTTTCCTTAGAGTTGTTTGATAACATTATAGATAGTATGGATAACATGGAAACTTTTAAGAAGTTTAAGAAAATGTTTCAAGGTACAAAAGTACGGGGTATAACAGCAACTCTCAGGCTTTTTAATATCGATTCTCTCAGAAATGACCATCTAAGATACCGTGATTGGAAAGATGGAACTAGTTTTGTCTTGCATAGGTTAATTAACTTGAATCAAGTCAGCTTCACTTGAAATTGCTAATGCGATGTCATTTGCTTTTTGCAGATTCGAGAGAGTATAAGCTAAATTATAGAATGATGTTTGATGAATTATGTTCATATTGTGATTCCTCTTCGTTAAGGAATCATCTGGTGTCTTGGAAAGCTCTATCGGCGGTGGTGAGGCCATTTTGGTAGGGATAGTTTGTTACCCTGTTAGAAAGATGATGAACAGTGTTTTGTTACCGTTAGAAAGAAGATGGGGTCAAGCGAACATGAAAAATCACATAATTCATACTTGAAACATAATTCATCATCGTCATCACTATTAACTATCACTATTAACTATCATCGACAAATTCAAGGTGAGGTGCCATGGTGTATGCTTTTTGCGGATGACATAGTCCTCATCGATGAGACTCGTAGCGGAGTTAACGCTAAGCTGAAAGATTGGAGACGCACCTTGGAGTCTAAGGGATTTAAGCTGAGTAGGACCAAGACAGAGTACCTAGAGTGCAAGTTCAGTGAGACACCTCAAGAGGTTGGCGCGGAAGTTAGGCTCGGGGACCAAGCCATCCAAAAGAGAAGTAGTTTTAAGTACCTTAGTTCTATCATACAAGACAGCGGAGAGATTGACGAGGATGTCACACACCGTATTGGGGCAGGATGGATGAAATAGAGGCTCGCCTCCGGTGTGTTATGTGACAAGAAGGTGCCACCACAACTTAAGGGCAAGTTCTACAAAGTGGTCGTTAGACCAGCTATGTTATATGGGGCGGAGTGTTGGCCAGTTAAGGTCTCCCACGTGCAAAAGATGAAGGTTGCCGAGATGAGAATGTTGAGATGGATGTGTGGGCATACCAGGAGTGATAAGATTAGAAATGAGGCTATTCGAGAAAAGGTAGGAGTGGCCTCGGTGGAGGACAAGATGTGGGAAACGCGACTGAGATGGTTTGGACATGTAAAGAGGAGAGTCCCAGATGCACCAGTGCGGAGATGTGAGAGGCTGGCCATGGATGGTTTCAGAAGAGGTAGGGGTAGGCCGAAGAAATATTGGGGAGAGGTGATCAGACAGGACATGACGCATTTACGACTTACCAAGGATATGACCCTAGATAGGAGGGTGTGGAGGACACAAATTAGGGTAGAAGGCTAGTACATTGTGGTTTTATTCTCCCTTATTCGTAGGCGTATTAACGCACTATGATTTCTTGTACTCTAATGTATGTTATTTATGGTATTTATGTTATTATCCAATAATAATATCTACTATTTTTTGTGCTTTGATTATACTATTGTTTGGACCGTTTTTGTCATCTACTTATCTACTTATTTACTCTAATATTTTTGTCTGACCTTTTTTTATGCTTTTATTGAGCCGAGGGTCTTTCGGAAACAGCCGTCCTACATTGGTAGGAGTCAGGTCTGCGTACACTCTACCCTCCCCAGATCCCACGATATGGGATTTCACTGGGTTGTTGTTGTTGTTGTTGTTATAATTATCACCATCAATCATTATTGCATTCACTAATTACTATAGATAATTTTTACCATTGGTCAGCACTATATATCACTAACCGTCATCATCATTCACCATCGCCATTAACTAACAATATGATTTCCCTACTAATTATCAGCCACCACCACTAACAGCAATAATTTATTACTACTGCTAACCACTATACCATAAAATACTACCCACAATCAACATCATTAGTCAACACCATTTCAAGTCATCACACAGACTCATCATCGTTAGTCATCACCATCATTAATTACATATAAAAAAATTAAAATATTTTGTTGATGTAATATTAGATCAATTTACTATTCTATTTTAATGTTATTATTTTTTTAAACAAAGAAATTTTTTATACATTCAAATATTGAGAAAAAGAATAATTTTACTACTTAGTATCAGATCTTAATGCAACATCTTAATACTCAGATGGGTATATCAATTCCAGACCTCTACATCTTAATGCAAATCTTAATATTCAGATATGCATTACCATTTAGACGTCTTCATACTAATGAAAACAAATGAGGCCCTTTATAAAAGTTTAATTAATTTTAAAGTACAAAATATATGAAGTTGTAAAAACTCCTTCCGATCGTTATGAAAATATCAATAGTGAAAGAATTTGGGTTAGAAAATCATTTGGGTAGTAGCTTAAAATTTTCAAATAGGCCAGTCTTACACAAAATCTGTCAAGTGAGGTCTGGGCAATCCAAAAATGGATTGGGGTTAATGTCTATTCTTAGGTTTGATTTTATGATAGCTAAGGCGTTAAGGAATCCGTATGACTATTCGTAAGTGAATTCGGGTGAATAGAATTCTCGATATCGAACTTGATGTGAAAGTGTTATTTTAGAACATCAAGGTTTGAGGTTGTGTTGTGAAAAAAGGGTTTGGAAGAGAATTTTGAGTTTTTGTCTCCGTGCAAGACACTATGGTGGGATTGATCCCGTTATGGCAAGGCTGCTATAGAGGGATATGGGTTGCTATAGTGGGATAGTCACGGAATCAATAGGGAAAAGTCTCAAAACCAATTTTATATCTGCAATTTCATTCTTGGGAGAGAAAGTGTCATGACCCAAAAATCGAAGTCATGATGGCACACATCCCAAAACCCAACCTGATGTGTAAGCTTAAAAATAAAACTCATAAGAGACTTCTAAAGGGAAAATCATGTCATGATTTAAGTGGAAAAAAAAACAATGAAGAAAATATCTCAAAACCTGGTGTCATAAGTATAAAGAGCATCTAATACAAGGTTCGAATCTGAAGATACAACATAAGTCTCTGAATGATACAAAAGACTGAAAAATAAAGACAGACTAGTGACGATCCGAATTCTGGGACCTCACCACTAATCTGAGAATACACAATCCGCTAGAATATTAACTGCCACATGAGGTACCCCGACTAGTATCTGCATCAAAAAGGGACACAGAAGTAGGGTGAGTACAATTCACATGTACTCAGTAGGTTTTAGCTGACTGAATATAAGGAATTAATCAAATCTATGAAATAAACTAAGGAACGCTTCCACCTGCATACAGAAAAGTCCCACTTTGGCATCGGTGCCGCCAATTTATATATATATTGGCGCGAGTAAAGTAAACCCATAATAACAGCTCATAATCATAATTAATCAGATAATTCAAGCAGCACAGATATCAATGCAATGCAATATGATGATGCAATGATGTGGTGGTACGGTGGAATCAAGACTATCGCACAGCCTGTCGTATACACCTGCCGAGCTGTGCTACCAAGCAGGACCCATGGGGGTCTCGCAGACCATATACCTCAATCACAATATTTCATTATCCTTGCCACCTCCTCGTGGTCAAGGGATCACAATGCATCCACTACCCTGCCGAAAAAATGCCTCGATCAGGGACTCAAGATACAAAGGTTAGGATCACAATGCATCCACTACCCTGCCGGAAAACTGCCTCGGTCAGGGACTCAAGATACAAAGGTTTAAAGGTGTTTCATTTTCTTTCTCAAAAAGAATTTCCATATTTCTCAACTTCCTATGTTTCATGATATGATGAATGAGGATGAATGCATCAAAACAAATATGCATGGAAGTAATAATCAACTCACATGTGGTATACGGTTCAAAGTTCTCAAAACTTAACCTACACATGATATTCACCCTCAATAAATAGTAACGGGAAGAACACACTTTTATTTAAATATTCATCCCTTTCTCAACAATATTTTAATACTCAAGTATGCTCAAAACCCCCAATTCAATCTCTCAGGCGGCATCACAAGTCAAATAATATACTCAAGCCTCTCTCTTAGGCAAATCATAATTCACATGCTCTCAAAGCAAATAAGATAACAAATAAGGCCCCCACACGGGCTATGTAATACAAATAAACCCCGTCACGGCAACACATTAATAAATAAGACTCCACACAGACATCAAAATATATATAACATTCTCAACTCATACTACAACCCCATCCCAAAGTCTATAACATATGACTGACTAATTAGCCCATCTCAATCTCAAAGAAAGATAGTCAAACCTACCTCAATTGCCGAAACCGCACCCGAATACCTCCACCGGACAAGCAACTCTCGAATTCAGTACCCGGAATGACAATCCACTATCAATAATAAAACATACACATCACAAGGAGTCCAATGACACCCATATTGATAGGTTTCGAAATCGGGGGTAAAATTGTCCAAAAAAAATATTTATTTTTGAAAAGGGTCAAATCTGGAATTTTATTTGAAAATTATGTTCTGCACATCGAGTAGGATTCGTGGCTGAAAATCCCATTAAAATCGAGCAAGAATCGAGTTCCAAATCATGAAAATACAATTTTCTAAAAATCACCACAATTTTATTACGAAAATGGCAAAAGACAGCAACTTTGAACATCGATTTATCAGAATTAAAGCCTCTACAGCTAAAACTGATCACACCACAACGATCCTTACGAAAAATTCAGCAATTTAGCCTCAAGAATCACTGAAAACGAACCCAAAATGCTCAAGATATCAAATCACAAAGTTCATCAAAAATCTAATCCGAAAATAAAAAGGGCAGCTGCTATAACGCGAATCTTACCTAAAAAAATCTTCTCCATCACTTTATGATTACACCAGTATATTCCTATGGAAAAACTACACAATTTAGAGCTTTGAATCACTGAATTCGGATCTAAGATGACCAAGAAATCATCTTCCAAAGTTTACAAAAATCTGAATCCAAAAATGGTCGAGGCAGCATCTAAAACATTAAATCTTACCTAAAACGAAGCTTCTAATCAAGATTCCGAGCTCACCAATGGATTCCTCGCAAAAATTTCTTGAAGATAGACTCTTGAATCACTAGATTTGGACTTGAAATGCTCAAGAAATGAGGGTTCAAAGTTGAGAGAAAAGTCTGAAAAATCTGGTGCAAAATCTGCACTTTTGCACCAGATTTTTCTGGTTTTGCATTATTTAAAGTCTCCTAACGGACCCTCGGAATTCGTTTGGAACCCGGTAAAAATAAACCAGATATGCTACCCCACTAAATTTGATATTCCGAACTCAATGGCGCATTCAAAATTATCATACAAGATCATTTTAATAAAAAGTGAATCTCACATCAAGGTATCATTTTAAGGCAAATTCCACAATCGGCCTCGGAATTAGACTGGAAACTTCGGGAAGCAAATGAAGGGTCGTTCTAAACCAAACTTGACATTCTGAAACTAACCGCGCTATCAGAATTTTCATCCGAGTGCGTTTTCCAAAAATGTTGACCAAAGTCAACCATAGGCTAACTTTCAAAGTCAAAAACGCCAAATAACCCCAAACTCGTATCGATTGTCTCGATAGTCATGCCGACAATGCTAATAGCCTAATTTGGACATTACGGAGCTGATGGAATCATAAAAATATGAATTCGAAATCTCCTTGACCTGAAACTCAAAAACTCGCAACTAAACCAACTTAGGCCTTCAAAATATCAAAATGGGCTCGGGACCTCTAAAAATTCAGCCAATACTTTTTCTAGACCAAAAACCATCCCCCGAATCCAACAGAGTCTTCGGAATTCCATTTCGAGTATCGAAACTCCAAAAGTTGACCAAAGTCAAATTTTGGCCTAAAATTCCTTAAATTCTCAACTCAAGACTTAAAATCTTTGTTATAACTCAAAAACTAATTTCATAAACTCTCCTAGACCAATTTCCACATTTTAGAGCTGCTGGAATTGACGGAAATCCATTTCGATACTCGTAGCTCTGGTTGGTCCCAAAAATTACTTTTTCACCTCTTAACTCTATAAAACTCAAGAATTTGCACAATTTACAAACCATTAAGATTTTGACACTTTCAACTAAACAAACCAATCAAATAATACTCTGGGGAACTAATGATAAGGGTAAAATGGTAATTTCACACAAATTTTAAAAAAATAACTCTCAAGGTCATTACAGAAAGAGGTGACTTAGGGCTATTTTTCTTTAGTTTTCCACCAAATTCTTACTCCTCTAACTTGTAATTCAATTCTTGGACCTTAGAATCTATGGGGATTACCTGATATGATCATGAAATTGACCAAGGGTTGGAATTTGAGTTATAATCCGAGTCGTTTAGGCCATTGGTCATTGATTATTATATTTTATATTTGTTTTTGATCAAGAACAAACCAAGACACTTTGAAAAAGGAAAGCTCAATTTCTTTAAAGTATTCAGGCTTGATTTGAGGTGGGAGATGGTTGTTGTTTTCCCGTTTGTGTTATATGTACTTGTTAACTAATTCATTAGTATTACATAAATGATATATGATTAGTAAAAAAGAACGAACATGAGTTGAAATGGTAACTATGATCAAATTGCATGCAATGAATATTTTACTTGGTTGTACAAGTGTGATTGCTATTTATTGTGATTGTGATTGTGATGTATGATTTTTTGTGGATCAGTTATAACACTGGTACAGATTGATTGGGTACTACACTAGCACATTTGTATCGAGTACCATATTGGTACAATTGGATTGGATACCACGCCTAAACACTAACTATCTTTGGGATTGAGTACCATATCGGTGCACTAACAGTTTGTGTGTGGGTTCCATGATAGAACCAGATTGATTGTGGTAATTGTGATTAATCATGATTATTATATGAACTGATTCAAGTTATGGACTGGGAGTTCAGGTGTTGCTATAATTGTGATGTAATTATCCTTCTCAACCTCTCCTACAATATCCATTTCATCAAAGAAGGATGGATAGGCACATTGACTACTCTGATTGGGCGTGGACTGGGAAAAAGTATTATCTGTTTTACTGTGTTGTGGTTGCCTGTTCATATTTTATCAACTGGAACTAGTCATGTGATCCTATCAGTACATTATGTTTTGTGTACTGATTCTGAACTTATTTCTATTGAGTATAAGACATATTTAGGCGACTGCTGAAAGACCTCAGTTATGAGACTTCCATTACTTGAATCCAAATGTGAGCTAGTTCTTCCGAGCTATCATGGATTCTTCTTTATTTATTTTTCCATATCTTTGGGCTCAGACATTTCATAGAAAAGATTTTATTAATTCTTGTTTAGGGTTATATCCCTTCAATTCTTAACTTTGTTAGAGTTTTGCTATAATGACTTTCATGGTCTAGAGAGTTTATTTATGTAGTATTTATTTTAAAATCTTGATTTAGTTTATAAAAAACTCAACTTTTAATTGTTTTAAACTATTTTTTATTATTGTCGGTGCCACTCACGATGTGTTAGGGTCATGATAAAATTGATATCAAAGCTCTAGTAGAGCCTTGCAGAATAGTACGGAGACGTTTGTACTTTTCTTTGAGAGCCTACAAGACTTGAGGAAAACTCTCTCTCTTCTTTATTCTTTCATGCTATGACTTGATTTTAATTGATATCTATCGATCCAAATTGGTATCTAACTTCCTTCACTTTTTTGTCTGGAGATGATTGACCCACGATATAACAATGTGAGAACTGTAGCTCCAGCATTGGAGTCAGTGATAAAGCCTGTAGCACAAGAATACGGCAAAGGTCGAGGTCATGGTGGGGAAGGGCCAGGGAAAGAGCAACACCCGCTAGGGGTGGAGCTCAGGCAAGGGTAGAACCAAGGCAAGTGACTCCTCCCCCACCACAAGACCATGTTGAGTAAGAGGTTGAGGTTGAGATTGAGAAGGAGGTTGATCAAGATACATCTGCATAGGCTAGGGGCTTAGGTCTTCCTTTCATTTCCACTGAAGCAGTTAAGCAGGTCTTGGCATTTTTAAGAAATTTGGTAAGTACTGGAGCCACACTCACTGTTTCTACTGCTCAAGCTTAAGGTACTCAATCGTTTGCTACTACAACCCATAGGATAGAGGAATCTTTAGGTATTAATGCTTTATTTCAGCCTTTAATAGGCAAAGTGACAACTGGTACTAAGCATGAAATACTGAATAAGTTTTGAAAATTAAAGTCGTCGGTGTTCCATGGGTTGGAGAATGAAGATGACTTTGAGTTCATCTTGGATTGTTATGAGAGGTTACATAAGTTAGGCATCATGCAATAATATGGGGTGGATTTCATGACATTTTGGTTAAAAAAAGGCCAAGTAGTGGTGGAAACCTTATATGGAAGGTTGTTCATCAGTTCTATCGTCATTGACTTTGACTCAGTTCCACGTATTGTTCCTTGAAAAGTACGTTCCTCATATTTTGAGTGATCAAAAGAAGGATGAATTTCTGGCTCTTAAGCAGGGTAGTATGACAGTTGCTAACCTATGAAGCTAAGTTTCACGCCTTGTCCCATTTTGCTACTCGACTTATGAACACTGAGGATGAGAGAACCTGTTTGTATGTTAAAGAATTGAACACTGACTTGCAGGTATTGTGTGCATCTGACTTTTATAGGCAAGAGCTTCAATTAGGTGTTAGATTATATTAAGGTAGCATTTGCTCCCAAATTCCCAAATATTCTTGACAAGTTATTTTTCGGTGAATTTCACCACACGTTTGACCACAAATTTTCCTAAAAATATTTGACTGTTTCAAAAAATATTATTTTTTACCCGTAAGTTCAAATAAATTATTAAAACTACCCATAAATTTGTATTATCATTTTATAAAGAACACGTTCCGTTAAAAAAAAATTATAACATATTTGATAACAACCAACAACAAAATAACAATATAGGCAAAAGCAATACAATTGCATTAAAAAAATTATAGAAAGGAATAGTTTGGTTATTTATTACTCCCTCAATTTCAAAAAAAATAACCTCCTTTTCTTTTTAATCTGTTCTAAAAAGAATGACCCCTTTTCTTTTTAGTAAAACTTTAATTTTAACTTTTTTACGTGGTATGTTTAACGCCACCAGATTAAAGGGTATTTTGGTACATTTGACATAACTTTAGTTTAGGACCATAAGATGAAAAAGTCTTTTTTGTTTACTTAAACTCCGTGCCAAGTCAAATTAGAATATTTTTTTTGAAACAGTGGGAGTAATAGATAGAAATGTTATTTAATGGTGTTGGTTGGATACATTAATGGAGTAATTTGATAGATAAATATTAGTTGAAATTAATAAATGATAGATGTTTTTATAAAATATAAAAGTTTGGGATAATTTTTAAATTTTTAAAACTTCTCAAATATTAGAACTTGGCCCAAGTTCTAGTTTTTTTCTAGAACTTAGGATGTTTGCCAAATATAATTGCCAAGTAATGACAAATTATATGATCAAATACTAGCTTTTGAGTTTTTTTCAAGTTTTTCCCAAAAACTATTTGGGGTCAAACGACACCTTAGAGGATTGAAGGAGTTTGGCTGATTGGGAAGGCCAAGCTTTGACAAAGAAGACCAAAAATGCGGGCAACTACAGTGGTTCTTACTCTAGGGGTTCAGATTAGCAAGCATATTCAACCTGTCCAATTCAGTCAACTATGTCCGTTTCTACGAGTGATTATTCAGGTGTTCCATAATAGACTTTGATTCGGAGTAGCCCAAAAACCTCTTACTCATCTGACAATAGGCCATTCCTTGATCGTGCATGTTTTAAATGTGAAAATATGGGATAATTCAAGAGGGAATGCCTTCACCTGCTGGTAGTCAATCAGGTGCAGCAGCAAACAAAGGTTATAGTACCAGTGAACGGAGGTAATAATGATAGAGGACGTCTACAGGATAGGCGAGGACCAGAGAGGCCATGAAAGACAAAAAATGGTAATACAGAAAGAGGAGCGACACAATTAGGTAGAGAGGTTGCCTGTAATGATGATAGAACATAGTGTTACACCTTTCCGAGTAGGAGAGGTTGAGGCATCAGACGCAGTGGTCATAGGCACTATTCTTGTTTTTGACCGGACGACTATTGTCTTGTTCAATACAGATTTTACCTATTCTTATATATCTGTTAAGTTTTCTTTGAGTCTTGACTTGATATGTGATATTTTTGATGCCCCCGTTCATGTTTCTACTCCAATTGAAGTTTGTAGTTGTTACCCATCAGTACAGTTTGTGCTCTATTTTATTTGTGGATTTGCAAACTTGGTGGATTTTGATGTGATATTAAGAATGACCTGGTTATCCCCCTATTATGTTGTGTTTAACTGTAATTCTAAGACTGTGACTCTAGATATCCTGGGTAGGAAAAAATTAGAGCAGGAAGGAGTGTACAAGCCTAAGCTAGTAAAGATCATATCCTTCAGTCGGGCTAGAAGACTAGTGGGGCAGGGTTGTTTGACTTATTTGGCTAATCTTTGGGATGTGAATGCAGATTCTCCTTCCATTGAGTCCATTCCTATAATTTCAGAGTTTAAGAAGGTGTTTCCTACAGATTTTTCTGGTATGCCTTTAGATAAGGATATTGATTTTTATATTAATTTGGAGAGCACTTTCTCAATTTTTATTCCTCCCTATCGCATGGCTCCGACAAAGTTTGAGAGAATTCAAGAATCAGCTTCAGAAACTGCTTGATAAGGGATTCATCTATCTAAGTGCTTCTTCTTGGGGTACTTTAGTGTTGTTTGTAAAGGCAAAAAGATAGTAGCATGAGAATGTGCATTGCTTACAGACAGTTGAACAAGATTACCATCTAAAATAAGTGCCCCTTGCTTCATATATGTGATTTGTTTGACCAGTTGTAGGGTGCTTCAGTCTTCTCTAAGATTAATCTAAGGTCAGACTACCATCAGTTAAAGATTAGGCTTGAGGATTTACATAAAACGACTTTCAAAACTCGATATGAGCATCATGAGTTCTTGGTAATGTCTTGTGGGTTAACTAATGTATCAACAACCTTTATAAATTTGATGAATGGGGTGTTAAACCATTCTTGAATTTTTTTATAATAGTATTTATTGATGAAATATTGATCAACTATAAAAGTAAGAAGGAGCATGCAGATCATCTTCGTGTTGTTATGGATATTTTGGAGAAACAAAAATTGTATGCTAAATTCTCTAAGTGTGAATTATGATTGTTTTCAGTTGCCTTCTTAGGACATGTAGTATTGAAAGAAGGGGTAATGATAGATCCCCAAAAAATTTAGGCAGTCAAGAACTAGGTCTAGCCTAGTTCTAGAGTTTTATGGAGCTTGCTATCTACTTCTACTAGTACACTCAAATGAGTTATGATTCTGAGAGTGAACAATTAAATATATCATCCTTTATTAGACTATCTATACATATGTATACAAAATAAAATTAAACGATACCAGGTGCAGATGCACCCTCATGGAACCATGTGGGTCCGCCTCTGATGTTTATAGATGCATCTACAAAATAGTCATGTGTGTGTTTAATATCAACTGTGAATATGATTTTCTGTGAGGTTGTTGGTTTAAATAACAAGGTTAAATGCATAATTTTCAGATTATGCAATAAAAACAATTCATTTTGATGATGCAAGTAATTTATATCTTTGGCCTTTAATGATTATTATATGTCCACTAAAATAACAAGTGAACATCTAATTTCTCATGTCCACTCTCAAAATGGTCTAGCAAAATCATTGATTAAATATTTGTTTGGCTTAACTTATTTTAAGCACTTTAGAAGGTGAAAACAGCAAGCTAAAAAAATAAGTTGGGGTAACCCAACTTATATTTTTTGGCTTATAAGCTGCTTTAGATAAGCTAAGCCAAACATACCCAATTATATTTTTGGACTTATTTTAAGCACAAAATGGCTTTAAGTTGGCTAGTCAAACACTCAAAAAAGCTGAAAACAGCTTATAAGCAACTTATAAGACAATCCAAACGCGTTCTAAATGTCTCCAATTGATAGCTAAACCATTGTTAATGAGGACAACGTTGCATGTTTCAATATGGGCATGTTACTTTGCATGCAACAACACTTGTGTGCATAAGGTTAACAAGTTATCATGAATTCTCTCTATTACAGTTGACTTTTAGTCAAGAGCCAAATGTTTTCCAGCTTAAAAATTTTGGGTGGATAGTATATGCTCCAATTGCTCCATAACAATGCACACTGATGGGTCTCCAAAGAACGTAGGAGGGATTGTATGTTTGGTATGAATCTACTTCTATATAAAAATATTAGAAATTTATGACTAGAGATTTATTTATAACAAAATTTGATGATTATCACTTTGACGAATCAGTATATCCAACATTAGGAGAGCGGGGAGGGAATATAAATAGTTGAAAAAGAAAGTAGATTGAAATTCATTATCCTTATGTCATTTAGATTCTTGAATAAATTAATGTGAGCAAAAGGTTAAAACAGTGATTTATTTATAAAATGCTGCAAATCAACTGCCAAATGCAATTTATTAACTTTTCAATGGTTACTAAATCCTACATTCCAGCTGCAAAGTTTTAGTTCGAGCAGATGTCTCAATAAGACAAATTGTTATTGTAAATGAGTCCAAGTCACATTTAAAATATAATAGGTCATTGGTTTCAATGATAAAAATCCTTGAAAAAAGGGCTAGAAACAAAATTAGAACTTGCAATATTCAAGTCATGAGCTTGATGAGTTGACCAATTCATCTACCCCTCTTCTTTCCCTTCTCTTTTGACCTATGTAAATCAAGGTTCAACTTATGATCATAATATGATGGCAATTGCCGAAAAAGAATCTCGAAACATAATAAATGATAAGACCACCGAAGAAGTCCAAATAACTAAAAATAATGAGAATAAAAAATAATCTCAAATAGTTATATTTCAACGAGAAATAATGATCATATTATAGTCATAGTGATATTCATATTCAATTACATATATTTTGATCATTTCCAAACACTTCATATTTTTTTCAAGTTTCCAAAGATTTAATCATTTTTTAATATAAAATAAAATACTATAAATGGGAGACATTTTGTGAAATTACTTTAATTAAATGATAGGGTAAATATTTATGTGAAAATAAAAAGAAGAATTAGAGATAATTTACAAGTTTTTGTCATTATTGTCTTCATATTTTTTTCAAGTTTCCAAAGATTTAATCATTTTTTGATATAAAATAAAATACTATAAATTGGAGACATTTTGTGAAATTAATTTAATTAAATGATAGGGTAAATATTTTATGTGAAAATATAAGGAAGAATTAGAGATAATTTACAAGTTTTTGTCATTATTGTCTACACAAACTAATGTCCAGACGAGGAGGAGATGTGTTGACAATACCAAGAACCACCTATTTATATATCAGTCTACACACTACACTTCTCTGTCCAAAATCAAGCAGCTTTCCAGCAAATTACAAGCAAAGGTAAGCATTTTTCTGTGTTTTTTTTCTTCTGCTTTGCACTTTTTTACTCTCTTGATCAGATTCAGATCAACCCCTTTTTGTGTTTTGTAATGAAATTGCAATCTGAATATCAAATTCTCTGCTTTGCACATCAGTCTTTGAATCTTGATATCCCAAAATGTCATCTTTTACTCTTTTCTGTACTTATCAATTGATCTGATCAGATCTTGAGTTTCTCTGGTACTTGATTCATTTGAATGTGTTTGAATATCATTTTTGACTTTCAGATTTGTATGTATGCTAATGCTCTTAGTTGACTTGTTTATGATGCAAGAATTTGGACAAGTACTCAATCTTGTGAGCAAAGAATAAAGCTTTATGTTTTCTTCTTATAGCATTACTTGTTAGAGAATAGACCTATTTATTTTTTAATGACGGTGGTGTTGGCCAATTTTCGCGCACCTAGACTAATTTTATAGGATACCTGCCCCTCCGATCAGCAACAGGTACCAGGTAACTCAGTCATCCAGAAAAATTTCTAGTGTTTTTTTGTCTCAGCTGGGATTTGAATAGAATAGTGGTTGTATTAGGGTTTCAAAGGAGTTTATAGTGGTCTTTAGCTGTTCCATTTTATGCCATAAGATTTGATTTTGGGTTGGATGTTGGATTCTTGAATGTAGTATCAAGACTCAACTATTGATAAGTCCATCTTCACTTAATTCTCCCATATTTTTATTCTATGGCTTTGACCTACCCCCCTCCCCCTCCCCCTCCCTCAACTCATCCCATCAAGCCACCTGAACTAGTAAAAAATTCACGGGTTAGCCTGTTTTTACATCGCCTTTTAACTTGTACCCACCATTTTAAGACATGTGGTGTCTGTAGTTAAGGCTTGACAAGATCAAATATCACCGTGTCTGAAATTTAGTAAGTTTTGCGGAGTTCAGTCATGTTTGCCTTACTTCAGCCATTTTTTGTCAGAACTTCACACACATGTAGCTGAAGTTCAAGCAAAAATGGTTGACACAATATCTTAAGTTTAGACTATGTATTGAAGTTATCCTGAAGTGAGTACACGCGCAAAAAAATTTAACAAGCAGGTACTAGTTAAATGCCGGCGTCAAAATTGGGTATTCGTGCACTTTACCTCTTGAACTATCAAGTTACCAATTTTTCTCAAGGCACATTCGCAGTCCGTTGAGCCACCTCCCCTAGAATAAAGCAATAAAAGAAACTCCCAGGTTCACCTTCAAACCTTGGAATCTTGGCATAGGGGGCTAACTCAGTTGGTGAGCACCCTACCTTTCACATGTTAGGAAAGATATTTTTCTCACGTTGGTCGCATTTAGATTGAATGTCACTCTTCAGCCTTTGTGGCAGTGGCGCATTGTTTTCCCAAAAAAGAAGAAGAAAAGAACCAAATTAAGAGCATCCTAGTAAGGGTTCAGCAGTTTTATAATGTTCCTAGCCTCTAGGTCCTAGCTACTCCTGGCTAATGCCTTAGTGGTCCTTGACTATTCAACCGTCTGTCTAAAGTTTTGGATTATACTCAGTTTCTCACTACTGGCACTGGTATTTGCACTAGCAGTACTTTTTGTCATCCTCACCATTTTTATGACAAATTTATTTAAGTGTGATTTGAAGATGTATTATTAAAGTGCAGTATGATATTGAAATGCCCCGTTATTTTGTAGCAATCCTCTAGAAGCAACATAAACATACTTTCTGTGTTTGGTGCACAGTTATGTAACACGTTGAACAATGAACACCCATTTGTTGCTTGCTAGTGTATTTGTGTCTTGAATACCTGTTGTCAGTCTACTATGTAAGTCATTGAATATTCTTTGTCAGTCTACTATGTAAGTCATTGAATATGCTTTCTTTTGCTCTTAAGGTATGTCGTCTTCAGAAAATCCAGAGATTGTCGAAAGGGGTTTCAAGGACAAGGACAAGGAGGAGAAAGAAGACAAGAAAGATGAGCAAAAGGGTGGTTTTATTGATAAAGTTAAGGATTTCATCCAGGATATTGGTGAGAAAATCGAGGAAACAATAGGTTTTGGAAAACCAACTGCAGATGTCTCCGAAATTCATATTCCTCATATCAATCTTGAACGGGCTGAAATAGTTGTTGATGTGCTTGTGAAGAACCCGAACCCCATCCCAATTCCTCTCATTGACATAAACTACTTAATTGAGAGTGATGGAAGGAAACTGCTTTCTGGATTGATCCCTGATGCTGGAACGATCCATGCACATGGTTCAGAGACTGTCAAAATACCACTTAATCTGGTTTTTGATGACATCAAAACTACATACCACGACATAAAGCCTGGAAGCATCATTCCGTATAAGATCAAGGTTGACCTCATAGTTGATGTGCCTGTTTTTGGTAGGATAACTATTCCTCTTGAGAAAACTGGAGAGATTCCTATACCTTACAAGCCAGATATTGATGTTGAGAAAATCCATTTCGAGAGGTTCTCTTTCGAGGAAACTGTAGCAGTTCTTAAGTTAAAGCTTGAAAACAAGAACGACTTTGATCTGGGACTCAATAGCCTTGATTATGATCTTTGGCTCTCCGATGTGAATGTTGGTGGTGCAGAGCTTGAGAAATCAGCTAAACTTGAAAAAAATGGAATCAGCTATATCGATCTTCCCATAACCTTCAAGCCCAAGGACTTTGGGTCTGCTCTTTGGGACATGATCAGAGGGAGAGGTACAGGCTATTCCATGAAAGGTAACATAAATGTGGACACACCCTTTGGAGCAATGAAGTTGCCCATTAGCAAGGAGGGGGGTAAAACCCGTCTCAAGAAGAACAAAGAAGATGGGGGAGACGATGATGAAGATGAGGTATGTTAGCTGTTCCTCTTTAATAATTTCCAGTGTTGCTCATTCATTTCACTTATTTGATGTTTCTCTGTTCTCCTAAATTGGAATAGTCACCCTCTTTGCCAACCTGAGCATTCTGAGGTTTTGCTATCGTTTAACAAGTCTGTTTTGTAAATACGTGTATGTTATTGACTCAACCATGCATATTTGAAGGAACATGAAAAAGCAAGTGTCTCTATCTCTACTCGTGAAGTAGGTGGATAATTAAAAAAAAAAATTATTTCAAGGGAGATTACAAGATCACAGATGCTTGATCGTTGGTATCTGGTAATGTTGAATGAACCATGCTTATAATAATTTAGTAGCCTACATATGTGTAATTTGAAAGGTAAGAGAAAATATGCCTTCTATGAATTCTGAGAAGCCATGCCTTTTATGTGAATAACTTTTGTGCTGTATAAAGAGAAATTGTGCTATTTAATCGTCGATACGATTCTTCATTGAAAGAAGTCTACTCTGTAAATAAAAATGTCTCTGTGTAGGCATGTGTCTATCTTGGTTATCTCTCATTTTAGCAAACTTGCTGCACTCATAGCAGTTTATCGATCTATTAAAGCTTCTCCCTCCACGTTTCTACTCAAATCTGAAAGTTCAATTTCTACTAAAGCTTCTCTCTGCAGTCTGCTGCTGGGCAATAAGCATCATGCCCATTTTAGAAAATTTATAACAGGAACAGGATTCTTTCTCTTTAAAATTTTAAAACACTGTCCCTTCTTTTGGTCTATTATTAGAAAATAAATGTGGGACTTGAAATGACAATTTGCCAAAAGAAATTGATTCATTCCAACTGCTGTAGTTTACAATGTAATCTCGTTTCTCCGTGTTTACTCATCACGGTCCCTTAGTCTAGTTCCTAATTGCGTCCGACTTTACCTGTCATCATGTATTTTATTTACTGAATGTTGTTTCCTCAAGTAGTGGCTGGGTGAATGTCATCTCCTATGTATTATTTCAAGTCCAACTATTGGGTCATGTTAGTTATGAGTTATGCATAGACAAATGAATCTTAAATGATCCGTATTTTCTCAAGTAGACTTAAACTTGATGTTCGCTGCGTTGAAGGCTAGAAAGTATCGTATAGCAACCAGCCTTCCAGTCTGTACCATCATGCTATCAAGCTATTGAATGTAGCTGTTGCTAATCTTCACATTGGCTTGTAGCATAGTGTCGATACGAGACACCTCTTGCTAGTCTACACTTTCTCTTGCGGAACTTAATCTTCGTCTCTGCTGCAGAGTTTTCTTATGCATATTCTCTCTTGCCCTCTGTATTTTCTTTTAACCCCTTGGCTGTACAAACGTCTAACAGCGTTAACACTTTGCCCTTGCATTCACAGGATTGAAGTTGGAGATCACTGTCGCAAGAGTGACGAACTTTATAGAGGAAATGCCATCTGCTGGTGGGGATTTTTAGACCCCGAAATAAATATAAACTTAAACTTTGATGTGAAGTATGTCTACTTAGATGTGTCTCTCTGCCTGTGTAATTTATTGTGATCGATATCGTGATTATTCGTTTGCTGTTATTGTTATGGTTGATTTATTGTGTGATAACTAGCTATTGACATTCTAATGTTGTTGCATTTCTTATCTGCTGTTAATTCCTATCTTCTGACTGATGGTTTATGTAACTTGAATAAAAAAATTGTTCATTTAATTCTGGTTATTCTTTCAGACTCTAATTACTTGGAAAAAGCTAAAAATTTGAAGTCCAATGTGCTCTTGGAAAAAAAAGAGTATTGTGTTAAGCCTAAAGTTTGTGGATGATTATCCGGGCATAACACATAAACATGTTCTTTTGTAAGTTTTCACAGAATGAAGAACATAAAAATCTAATTTTCCTTGTTTTTAAACAAGTGAAAGATAAGTTTGATAAACTAGTCAAAAAATATTGATGAAAGCAGAAAAACTACAAACTTCATTACAGATTCAAATTAATTTATAGAATTTACAAGTTTACTGAAAATAAGAAACTCACTCCTAAGGATTAGGGATTAGAATGAAACTAATTAACTGGTAACTTGTTCTTTTGATAGATATAGAGAATTTGGACTGCTGTAGTTCTTATGCACTTTTCTAACACTCCTCCTTGCTTTAAGAGCCGCAAACTCCAAATTTCTGCTTGAGAAGTTGAAATTTATTGCCCGATAAAGGTTTGGTGAAGATATCAGCCAACTGCTCCTCAGTTTTGCAACAGAGCAGAATAACATCACCATTTTTTTGCACTTCCCTCAAGAAGAAAAGCTTGATGTTGAAGTGTTTTGTCTTTTCATGAAATACAGGATTATGAGAAATTGCTATTGCAGATTAGTTGTTCACAAACACTTCAGTACCTTTTGTTTGATTCATATGCAGATCAACAAATATTTTCCTCAACCACAACGCTTGATTCATTGCTGCTGATGCAGACGTAAATTCTGCCTCTGCAGTGGATTGAGCCACAATATCCTGCTTCTTTGAGCTCCATGAAAAAATTCCTGAGCCAAGACTGAAGCAGTATCCAGATGTGCTCTTTATGTCATCCGCGGATCCAACCCAATCACTATCAGAATACCCAAGTAGTGTCAGATGTAGTTTTTTTTGAAACTTGACACCATAATTAATGATACCTTTGATGTATTTGACAATTCATTTTGCTGCTTTTAGATGCACCTCACTAGCACAATGCATGAACCTCGATAGAATGCTTATAGCATACAAAATATCGGGTCTTGTAGCTGTGAGATACATCAAACAACCGACTAAGCCTCTGAAGTACGTTTCCTCCACTTTCTCTGCTCCATCATTCTTGCTTAGTTTCTCGTTTTGGTTCATAGGGGTACTCATCTCCTTGCAATCTTCCATGCTGAACTTCTTAAGAATTTTCTTAGCATATTTCTTTTGGGAAATGAAAATCTCATCCTGCCCCTGCTTGATTTTCATACCAAGAAAATAGGACATTAGACCAAGATCAGTCATTTCAAAGGCTTGGATCATTTCTTGCTTAAAATCTTCGATATGCCTTGTGTTTCTTCCTATAACTAGTACATCATCCATATATATAAACACAACAAGGATATCAATGCCATTATGTTTAACATAAAGAGTAGATTCTAACAAACTTTTTTCAAAGCCTAAGCCAAGCAAATGGTCATCTATTCGACCATATCAGGCCCTTGATGCCTATTTAAGTCCATAAAGTGCCTTTCTTAGCCTATAAACTTTTCCCTCCTTTCCTTTCACCACAAAGCCCTCGGATTGCTCAACATAAATTTCTTCCTAAAGAAAATCATTTAGAAATGCTGATTTGACATCCATCTGGTACATTTTTCAGCCCAATTGTGCAACAAGAGCAAGAAGTAACTTGATCGTGTCAAGCCTAGCGACTGGTGCAAATATATCAAAATATTCCACACCAAAAATTTGAGCATATCCCTTAACTACAAGTCTTTCTTTATGCTTGTTCACTGAACCATCAACATTTAGCTTGGTTCTAAAGACCCATTTCAACCCAATAATCTTTTTGTCTTCAGGTTGATCAACAAGCTCCCAAGTCATGTTCTTCTCAATCATAAACAACTCTTCTTTCATTGCAGCCACCCATTTTTCATTATTTTTGGCTTCATTATACCAAGCAGGTTTACATACCGCTACATTGCATCTCTGATATATATCAGAGAGTTTTCGAGTACCTTTAACTGGTGAATGATCCACCATTTCATTCTGTCATGAGGGTGATATTTGTTTTCCACTTGTCAGAGGAGTTAAGGACAAATTTCTTTGAATCTTCCTAACACCACTTTTCATTCTCCATAAAATACACATCTCTAGTGAAGATTATATTTTCAGTTTGTGGTTGGAAGACTTTATATGCCTTTGAAACTGAACTGTATCCAATAAAAATGCCTGGGACAGATTTTTTTATCTAGCTTATCTCGTTTAACCTGAGGAACATAGAAAAAATAGAGACAACCAAACACTTTAAAGAAATTTAACGATGGTTTGAATCCATACCAAGATTTAAAAGGAGTTCGTCTTTCACTGCCTTTGTGGGAAGCCTATTATGGAGAAAAACTGATGTATTTGCTGCAGCCTCTGCCCAAAATTTCTTTGGCAAGTTCATATCGTGCAACATGCATCTAGTCATCTCCATAATGTATTTGTTCCTTCTTTCACTTACTCCATTTTGTTGTGGAGTATAGGGAGTAGTAAGTTGATGATGAATCTATGCTTCCTCACATAACATGTTGAACTATTGAGAAGTGTATTCCCTTCCATAACATGATGAATCTATGCTTCCTCAATCAGCTTCATTTTCTACTTTTTCTTTGAACTTTCGAAAGACATTAGCAGCCTTTGACTTATGCTTGAGAAAGTAAATCCAGCACATGCGGGTTAGATCATCAACAAAAATGATATAGTAAAGACTACCTTTTAGTGAGGGAGTCCTTTGAGGTACTGCTATATCAATATGAATTAGTTGAAATTTGTTCGAGGCTCTCCAAGTTTTCTTTGGAAATGGAAGTCTGTGTTGTTTTTCATATTGACAGGCAAGAAAATTTGAAGAATTTATTTCTAAAACAGGTAAGTCCTTAACTATTTTTGCTTTTTGCATTTTAAGCAATTCTTCATAGTGATAATGTCCAAGTCTCTTGTGCCATACTTCTGCAACACTTTCTTTGGCTGAAAAAACCACATGCTCCTCCTCAAATGGATCTAATGAGAAACTTTTGCCTCGCATTCTTACTTTAAATATTTCTTGATCCGAAGCATCCTTAATCAAGCAATGTTTATCTTCAAAATTTAATTTGTAGCCTTTTTCCATCAATTGACCAACACTAAGCAAGTTTTGATCTATGTCAGGTACATAAAGCACATCAGCAATTGTTTTAGTACCTGAATGACTTGGAATAACAATGTTTCCTTTTCCTCTTATAGGAAGATGGTCGCCATTACCTATTCTAACTTTAGAAATGGTCATGGGCTTCAATTCCTTGAAGAGAGACATATCATTTGTCATGTGATTAGTGCATCCACTGTCAATCAACCAACACTCGCTCGATGATCTTCTTGAAAAACATGTAGCAACAAAGAGTTGATCTTCCTCCTCTTCATCAACAATCTGAGCCTCCACTTCTTGTTGCCGACTATTGTTCTTACAAATGACAGCTTCATGTCCAAGTTGCTGACATTTACTGCATTTAGCATCAGGCCTTCTACAACATTTCTATGGTGGATGGCCTTTCTTGTTACAATGCTTACAAGGAGGATAACTTCTCTTTGAGTTTCCAACTTTTCCTTTGGTAGTATTCGTTGGAATGCCTTCACCATTCTTTTTGTTCTTCTTCTTTCTGTTTTTTCCTCTATCTTGAGGCTTGGCAAACAATGCTCTTTCGTATTTCCTTCTTCTCTCATGATCCTTCCTTGTTTTTGAGCCTGCAAAGCATTCAACAACTCTGTGAAGGTGATCTTGGACAGATCCTTAGTGTTTTCCAAAGTAGTTATGGTTGCTTCAAATCGTTCCGGCAAATTAACCAGAACTCTTTCAACAATATATGAATCATTGAACACGGAACCAAGCAATCTTACCCTGTTTGCTATGTTCAAGAGCCTTTCAGAGTAATCTTTGATGGTTTCGATTTCTTTCATCTTTTGCATCTCGAAGTCACTTATAAGATTTATCACTTGCTTACCTCTAATCCTTTCATTCCCTGCATATTCTGCCTTGAGATAATTCCAGATGTCTTTGGTTGACTTTAGATACATAATTTGAGTGAAAATGGAAGAAGATACTGCTGAAAATAAGCAAGCCTTTGCCTTTGATTTTC
This sequence comes from Solanum dulcamara, assembly GCF_947179165.1. Classification (NCBI taxonomy): domain Eukaryota; kingdom Viridiplantae; phylum Streptophyta; class Magnoliopsida; order Solanales; family Solanaceae; genus Solanum; species Solanum dulcamara. The sequence continues at coordinate 9,504,453 of NC_077241.1, read as the reverse complement.
TGGTTTTTCTGTCTTTATGGTTCTTGATCTGGGGCATAGTAGGATTGTTAGGCAACGAAGGAACTTCATAATCCTCTTTGACTGCCTCCCACATATCCATGGCATCTAGATAAGTTTTCATCCTTACCGTCCAAATCTGATAGTTATCATCATTAAAAACAGGTGGTGCCATTACTGAAAAACTTGATTCTGCCTCCATGATTGATAAACTTACCTTGTTGATTTAAATTCTGACTTTGATGAAACACCCACAGATCCCTCAAGAAATAAGCACTCTGATATCAATTGTAAGTTTTCAGAGAATGAAGAACATAAAAATCTGATTTTCCTTGTTATTAAACAAGTGGAAGATAAGTTTGATAAATCAGTAAAAGAATATTGATGAAAGCAGAAAACCTACAAACTTCATTACAGATCCACACTAATTTATAGAGTTTACAAGTTAATTGAAAATAAGAAACTAACTCCTAAGGATTAGGGATAAGAATGAAATTAATTAACTGCTAAACAGTAAATAACTATTCTTCTTATAAATACGGAGAACTTGAATTGCTGCAGTTCTTATGCACTTTTCTAACATCTTCAATTTGGCCTCACCTGACATCTATAAATAGACATTTAAATTTGTATAATGTTGAACAAGTAGACATATATGTCCTACATGGTGTCTTACCTGAATCGTCACTTAGGACGTATGTGTTTACTTATTTAACTTTATACAAGTTTAAGTTCAAAAGTTGAAGGAATAGACCTCAGTTGAGGTCCTGTTAGAGGTAACATGTTTATGTATGTATTATGCCACAATTTATCTGCTGTATAATTATGGGATAATACATAGAAATTTCCTAAACTACAACTCTTTTTTCAAGGAGACCAAAATTTTGCGACAGTCCTAATACGAGGGAATGTCAAGCAACAACTTATGCAGCCTCGTTTTATTACTACTGAATGTAATAATTTAGTATTAGCCTTTTTAAAAAAATTAGTCAGATGAATATTTTTTTTCCCTCAAAAGGATCAGTCATCCTTTTTCTTTCAAATACACCATAACTTCATGTTCTTTTTTATTAAAAAATAATACAAAATTAAAAAGAAGATAAGAGAAAGGGTCAAAATTAGTGTTGTTTCTGTAATGTATTTCTATTATATCTGAGAAAGTGTTTAGGTTAGTGTTTTAAAAGAAAAACATAGCCAATTAAGGAGAAAAATGGATGGTACAAATAAAAACTTTTTGCATCTCCTAGCTTATTCTATTGCCCTTTTTCTTTCCTTCATTTATCAGCCCAACAATTAATTTGTCTATGCAAAAAAATGAAGAGAGAATAATGGTGACTAGCATCTGTGCTTCATTTTATTTTTGGAATGCAAATGAAAAACTGCAATATTTTGATTTCACGCAAATGATAATATTACTTGTGGTCGATCATCATTTTAACCCTCATTATATTACAATACAAGATTTGATGATTTATTGAGAGCTTGTATCAGCAATGGCCATATACAAATGCTTAAAAATGAATTTGAAGGCCTAAGAAAGAACCTATCAAATCGGGTGAAAAATTATGCTTAATGATTCGTCGACTTATTGATTATTTATTTTTAAATGTATTAATCCACTAGTCAACCACTAAGATATCGATTGATTTGATATCGTATTAACAATCATCGGGCGGTTTATAAGCTAAATCTAAGAACAATGAAAATTAAGAAGTTCACTTTGTTTCTCAATTTTTTTTTTGTTTTTCACTCGGTGTTCGAATTCCATATTGGAGCTCCGACTAAATCTAAATCGCGTACTGCAGGGCCCATTCATGGGTGGCTCTCCCAACAGGATTTTCTTCATACCAAGGCTCGAGCCCAAGTCCCTGGTTAAGGATGAAACAGTCTCATCACTGCACCACAACCCATGTTGTTTCCTAAGTTCGAACCATGGAAGGTCTTGTGGACCGTAAAGAAATCCACGAAACCTAGTCCTGTTCGTGGAGCACTCTTGAAAGACTTGGGTTTTGAAATCTACTAAGACCAACGTGTATCATAGATCTGATTATTTCTACGGACTGTAGATGGGTCTGTAGATCACAACACAAGCTTCATAAAAAATTGTTAAAGAGAGTTGTACGAGAGGGTCCACGGACCGTAGAAATATTTACTTCCGTGGAGAGTGGTAGTAGACTTAACTTCAGAGACTTGAATTTCAATACTTGATTTCTATGATTTAACAGAACGACCCGTAAAAAGTTCTACAGACCGTAGAGGGCATCTGTAGAACCTACCCAGTAGTTTTAGTTCAGAATTATTTGGGTCTTTTTCTACTCTTTTAATTCCTAAACTACGCCATATCTAGGCTATTCCTATGTCCTATAATTGATTTTACTATTAAAAAATTACATAGTCCCTCCCATTCTCTCAAAACCCCCATAGCTCTCTCAAGGCCTTCTCCTCCAAGGTTTCCTCAAGGCAAATCTAGGATTTTTGAATCTTCAACTCTCCATCAAAGATTTCGATTAGGGCTTCCATCAAGGTATGTGGGAAGCTCATCGATGGTTCCTTTTCATCCATTGAGTCCCAAAAAAAATCGAAATTATCCAATTATGTTCTTGTCCAAATTCCTAGGGTTTCTATGATTATGTTATGGGTTTAATTAATTATTACTTTATTCATTTCCATTGATTTTATACGCGTGATTTAATCATTATTGCATGATTGCAATAATTTTCACATGAACTCATGCTATATGAATATGTTGATTTTGAAATAAAGTTTTGAAGATTATGCATGCATTATGAATTGAAGAAACTATGTTTTAAGGATGCTTTCAAATAAAGTGTCAATATGATTTTATGAAACTAGGTTGCTTCCGATTGAAGTATTTTTCAATATGAAAGATTATTATGATTTAGCCACTTTCAATTGAAGTGCCATTTTACTATGAAAAGACTATCATAATTTAGATGCTTTTGATTGTCTCTTATCATGATATTTTGAAAGGAGCTATTCTTATGATTTTGACTCTTTATGATCAATTTGGTACTAGTAGATTCTTACCATTTCAAAGACTATGACTATGTTTTGTATATTTTCCGTTGAGAGTACTACCTAGCACCGAGTTAGACTAGTGGCGATTACCCAAGTTCCAAAACTACGTCCCCAGTAGGATGTCCCGATTGGACAAGACTAACTAGTGGATCTACCTAAGCTTATGATCATAGTCCTTACCTTGGCAAGTAGGACACTCTCTTTTCGGTGTCGGAGTATTACACTGGACTCCATGTTATAGCTCACATGGTTTATGTCGGTTGATGGTATCTCTCACTTATGTTATGATTATGAGTCTTTTTATGAATATTGTATTGACCATGTGTTATGTTTTAAACGATGTTCTAACAAAATTATTTCATGTTTTAGGTCATTGCATTATAATATTTTGGTTTAAGTCATCGACTGACACTTAAAATTGTCTGCATTTTTCACTTAGACACCTCAATTAAGACTTGTACCTATTGAAAACCTCTATCATTTTGAATTGATGCCACTTGAACACTTTTTCAACAATTAACTAAAAGAATATAATGTGTATAATACTCGCAATGACCTCACAAACATGATGAATTAAATAGCGACATGTGTCATTTGGGTCCAATTTTTTTTTAAAATATATTATAACGTGAAAGAAAAAGAAAACTATTAGTATTAAAAATAAATATAAAAAAAAAATCAGAAACACCCACCCACCACCCAAACCCTTTCCTTGCTATCCCACCACGTGTTAGTCCATCCATATCCTTTCCAGCTTCTTCAACTCTGTTCAAAAACTCCGGTGATTTGAAAATTTTCAATAACTTCAAACATTAATGTTTCAAACCGCATTGTAAATAATATGAAAAGGGGTACAATTTTCTAATTGCCATATCCACTTAGATTAGCATTTTGTTGCTCTAATTGGAAAAAAAAAGAGTAAATTAGAGAACTTTACTTCGGAAAAGGTGTCAATAGCAGATGGGATATCGTAAGATGAAGAAGAGTTAGGGTTAAAAATTGGTTTGTAAAGATTGTGTGTAACTTCGTCGTTTTTTACCTCGTCGTCGAATTCGTCACAGATTTCGTTCGAGTTCCTTTTGCTCCGGCACCGCAAGTCTCATAAAGTAAGTTAAATTGTAAATTTGTAACATTGTTTACTTGAATAAATAAACAATATGACAAAAATTCAGAAAAAAAGAAAGAAAATTTAATCGAATCTAGATCTGAAGAGAAAATCGATCAAGCAACGGTGTTAATGGTAGAGGGGTAGTGGTCACTCAAAAGAGGAGGAAGAATTGAATGTGATGACAACGATAATGACAAAGCTGAAAAAAATAACATGAACACAATGGTTAAGGAGGTGAAGTGGCCGCAGAAAAAAAATAGAAGAAGGGTGTTTTGTAGCGGCTATAGCAGCGGTGACGACGTGGTGGTACGGTGGAGGAAGTGCTGGCAACGGAGCACAAGGACGAAGAAAGAGATTTTTTTAATTTTTAAAAAAATCTAATCAAATGCTTTCGGCTTTCACCCGTTCTTTATCCGTGAATCACACCCAAAATGCCACCCAAGCAAAACGCGTTCAAGTGGTATCAATTCGAAGTGCTAGAGGTGTTCAATAGGTATAAATCTTAATTGAAGTGTTTAAATAAAAAATACAGACAACTTTAAGTGTCAGTCGATAACTTAAGCCATTATTGTATCTATCATGCATTATATCATGTTATGTCATATTCCTCATACTCATTTCATTCTAAGTACTGACGCATACATCGCTTGTGTCTATATTATTTTATAATATAGGTTCTGACATTCCTCCATCCACCTGTGGCTAGTGGATTGATCGACTTTGCTTAGCTTTTGGTGAGTACTCATGGTTCGAGGGCATAACCACATTATGACTTCTTTGTGTTTCTATCAGTCATTTCAATTTTCAGACTATTTGTGAGCTAGGGCTTGTCCTAGTCACAACTATGATTAATAGAGACTTGTTATCAGACATAATATGATTCCGCTTTATGAAATCATTTGAGACTTATATTCCGCTTTATGATTTATTTGATTATGCTGATTTTCTTAGTGTCATGCTTATGTCAAGTGGCTTGTTTAGAGTCTTTCGGGATTCTATTTGCTACCCCACATTTAGGGGGTAGTTTGTGACGTGACAAAAATAATATTTTCTCTGCCTCAATTTATGTGATACATTTTCCTTTTTAGTCAATCATTCAAAAGATGATACATTTCTATATTTAGTAATATTTTTTATTTTAAAATGTCAATTTCACCCTTAGCAAAATGATTTATAACCACAAGCACCTTTGACTTATTTAAAATTACAAGTTTCAAAATTCTTTCTTAAATTCTGTGTCAAGTAAATCACATCATATAAATTGAGATGGACAAAATACTAATAAAACTCTCTTAATTTATAAATTAATTAAAAAGAAAAATCTATTTTTTCCAGGGTATTTTCCTACACTTTGTTTGGATGGTTGTTACCTATTGCTTCATAACGTATCGTATTATATTGTATTGTGTTGTATTGTATTGTTTTAATGAATACAGTATTTTGACATATTGTATGGTTCTTCATCGTTTCATAATGTCACACATTCATGATATTAATAATAAACCTATAAGAAAAATAGGGTACGAACTAGAGCTACTATTAAAATGTAGTGTAAAAGATAAACTATAATTATTAAATAATAAGTAAAACACAAAATAAAAAGAAAATATTAAAGTAACAATGCGGTTTGTTTTGCTCCATAGTAGTCGTAGTTTTGTTCATTTGTTTATTAACATTTGATTTCTGCATTTGATTACTGCTTATATTTGTTGGTCCGGTTTACTTTGGGTATCATATTTATCTATAGTAGTTAATGCTTCTTTCTTTTCGGTCTTTCCTACCTGACTTTCTCGCTCTCATTATTCATATTTTTATATTATTTTCGATATGCTTGGCTCTACTGACCTATGTCTTGTTTTTCTTATTTTTCCTCTCTTGTTCTTCTCTCTTAAGCCGAGGGTCTTTCGGAAACAGCCGCCATACCTTTCAAGATGGGGGTTAGGTCTGCATACACTCTACCCTCTCCAGATCCCACATGGTGGGATTATACTGGGTCTGTTATTGTTGTTGTTGATTAAAGTAACAATGCGATTACACCAAATCGACGGTTATACAAAATGAATATTTTTCATCATTACCTAACAATAAATTTAATAAAATTCAAATATCAATTACAACAAACATTATATTTAAACTAACAATCATCCGAACAATATAGTAAAAGAGCTCTAAATGAAAAAGCAAAGAGAAATATTTTGGCACAAATAAAGTAGTTATAATAAAAAAGTTTTTTTTTTGTATGAAAACCTCAAAAGCTAAGAGTAATTAATGGCCATGATTTTTTCTGGCAAGAATGAGAGAATGGCAGACCAAGTAGAAGGAGCCAAGTGTAGCAGAAGATTACCAATCATGGACGAAGGAGGAGGAGGAGAAGAACAAGGCTTAATCTTGACCACCCACCCTATTAGTAGTAGTAACACCATCACTATCTTCTCCAATTTTACATCTCAATACACCCACCGTAACCCGCTTACGTCATCGCGACGTTGCTGGAAAATTACACTTCACTGTGGACTTTTTATTGGTTTCACAACTTGGTAATTGGTTTCATTGGTGCATCTTTTTTTTCTGAATCCCCATTTTGATTAGTTTGTGATTTTATTGTTATTAAGGTGCAAGTAAAATTACTACTTACATAATTTATGATGAATAATATGTGTCCACAAGTGGAATGGATTGGGTATTGAAATGGTTTGGGGATGATGCTTATCTAGGATTTGAACTTTAGAGATTCGAGTTCACGATTTTTTTGTACTAATTTGATGATTATTTTAACATATATATAGGGTTTGAGCCAAAGGAAATTGGTTCTGATGTACTAGGTTCTTTTGGGATTGTGATTGAGATGCAATGTTGTTTGTTTGTTTGTTGTGCTATTGATTTAGGAAAGATAATTTGATGATTAAAATGAAAAAGACTTGAAAAAAAGGAAGTTGGCTAAAATCTGCGATAAATACACTAGGTGATTTCTTTTTCATCTGTCCTAGACTTGGTGGATAGAGTTATCTGGTAACTGTTACTAGTGGTAGGTGACAGGTATTATGTGGAATTAGTTGAGTTGCACGCAAGTTGGGTCGGGCACCAGGTTATTAAACAAAACAAGGAAGTTGGCTAGTTCCCATCATTTGATCAAGACATTCAGATTACGTTTTATTTGTACTTTGAGGGAACTTTGGTTGCTGCTTTGTGACTCCCTCAACCCTTTTCAAGGAAAAAAGAAAGAAAGAAAAAAGTCTTTTTTATGAGCTTAGTAAAATAGAAGATTCATTGAGCTTTGGTGAATTGCAAATGGCACTTAATGGCCATGTTGTTGTTTGTATATTTTTGAATGGCAAGAAACTGCATTTTGAGATGAATAGAGTATTTGTCAAAGAAGGTGACTTGTATTTCCTTTTTGAGCATTATCTTTGCTACCAGTTGGTGTATGTATGAATGAGAAGATTCTGCCACTTCTAGGGCTATATGCCTTGCATGTTCCCTCTCTACCATTTCAACAAGTTTGACATGATAATCTTCTTCCTACCTCTTTTCTTGGCTCTTGTAATCAAGTCTGAGAAGTTTACTTATTTATGTTTCAACTGATTACTCTAGGTATCTGTTTCTTGTGTATCATGTATGCTTTTTGGTTAGAGAGGGATTTTCGGTTTACCGTATGAGGGTTTTAGTTGCTTTGCATCAAACTGAGATTGTTGGTATCCAGTCTGGTACTATGGTTTTACAAGACAACACTTTTTGATGCTTGTGATCACTAAGCATCTACATCATTCATTTCAATTCTGCTATTTCTCCTAATTAATTATGAATTAGAAGTGCTTAGAAATCATTAGATAAGATAGTTCTGCTGGTGCTTACCATTTGCTGTTCCGTGACAGCTTATTTTGTACATTTTGATAAAAGTGTCTTCTTGGATAATTATAGGGACTCATAGGTGCAAGATGTGTCTTGTGAGGGAGGGGGGGGGGCTTGGTTATGCCCTTGGCTGCTTAACTTCTTTCTTTTTTGACATATCTCTTCTAACATGGATTATTTGTAACAAATGGCAGGTAAATAGATGTATCAAGGTGATGTCGAGCACACGCAACATAAAGTGGAGCAACCACCTCCGACGTCTGCAGGTGGGGCCCAGGAATCGATCATTACAGTTGGACAAGAGGAACAAGTTGAACAACCCCAATTAGAAAGGAAAAAAAGGAAGTTGGCGCCAAAGGTGGATAATATTTCTTTTTCACTTTTGCTTCGCTTTCATCTTAAGTTACACTGATAGGATATGTGGTACAAGTAAAATATTGCACTGTATAATGGAGGTCAACAAATTGTTCCTGCAAATGCTCATTGCACCATCGCCAATCAAGTGACAATGTAGCAGCAAACCACTTGTTTTTTTCCCATTGGAGGGAAATATAAATAACCTTAGTTGCAAAAGCCCTTCACTCCACTTCCCTTGCACAAATGAAAAAAATAAGAATTCTCTGGGTCTATTAATGCAAGTATTTCATTCCACAGTCTATCTTGTGTAAAGCAATTAACAGACTCCCACATAAGTTATGCAGATATTACAGCGACCAAAAACTAGCAGATTCCCATGCGTAGGTTTATTCATCAAAATAAGGAGATTTCAGAAAAAAAGAAAATTTCAAGCTTCGGGTACATTGTGACTGAAATCACGTAGTCTGAAATTTGTGCAGCAGATAATACACGTTACTATTCATTTAACAGAAAAGTTTAGTTTCTTCTTTTCTTCTAGAATTCATAAATTTAAAGTTCCCATTTGTCAAGTTCATTTATTTACCTACTGATTATGTATGAAACCAGCTAGGCTCTTATATTTGGCCTTGCAGTTCCTTTTGGTGGATATTTCCAGAAATCTACTGTTGGCATACCAGAGTCTTGGGGTGGTGTACGGAGATTTGAGCACTTCACCACTTTATGTCTATAAGAGTATATTCGTGGGGAAGTTGCACGATTATCAGACTCCAGAAACAATATTTGGTGCATTTTCGTTGGTCTTCTGGACAATAACTCTTATTCCTTTGATCAAATATGTACTTATTGTACTGAGTGCTGATGATAATGGCGAAGGTATGTTAAAGAGAAGGCTGTGAATCCAATAATACTTGTGGAACCTGATTGTGTTGATCAATTATACTTGAATGTTACCAGGTGGTACATTTGCTCTTTACTCTCTACTCTGTAGACATGCAAAATTCAGTCTACTTTCCAACCAACAAACAGCTGATGAGGAGCTATCTGCTTACAGATATGGCTTTGCTGGGCAGTCCACATCGTGTTCAGCGTTAAAGAGATTTCTTGAGAAACACAAGAAGTCGCGTACTGTTTTACTCATTATTGTATTGTTGGGGGCTTGCATGGTCATTGGTGATGGTATTATAACGCCTGCAATGTCAGGTTGATAATTCTAACAGTAGTTGCTTTCTTGTATGTGGCGTTAGCTGGTGTGCGTTTGTAATTCAAAAGCTATCAGTTTATCCCAAAAAAAGGAAAAATAAATTTAGAATAATTATTTTGGTTTTATGAAATTGTTTCCTTCCTCAGTTGAAGAATGATAGACAACATATTAAATTTTAGCATGACATATTTGCTACCTTGCTAAGCCTATGTTAGTGCAGAAATGCAATCAGAACTTTTGTATTAATTTTGTCAATTTAGTATGTTTATTTATTTGGAATTATTTTGATGTGGCAGTTATATCGGCCATGTCAGGAATCAAGGCTGCTGCAGAACACCTATCTCACGGTAGATTTATTTAGATTTACCTCTTTGGGTAAATATTTTATCACTTTAATGTTGCTCTTATGTGACTTCCATCCAAGGCATTGATCATTAAATTGTTTTTCATCTAGGTGAAGTGCTGGAGCTTTCTTGCCTGATATTGGTTGGTCTGTTTGCTCTACAGCATTCTGGGACCCATAGGGTTGGCTTTTTGTTTGCACCGATAGTAATCATTTGGTTGATATCGATTTTTGCGATTGGGCTCTACAACATTATAATTTGGAATCCCAAGATTGTGCATGCTCTTTCTCCCTATTATATCATCAAGTTTTTTAGGGAAACAAGAAAACAAGGATGGTTTTCTCTTGGTGGTGTCCTCCTATCTGTTGCAGGTACATCAAAGATATCAACTCTTTTATCCAAGATAAAGAAGTAGTCCTTGAATTAGGTGCAGTTGTTCATGCAGATACTTACTAGTTAGTTAAACAAGGATTAGATAGCATGTCCTTCAGAATTTAAAAATCATTTTTTTGTAATTCATTTTCCATCATCAGGTACGGAAGCTATGTTTGCAGATCTTGGTCACTTCACTTCCTGCTCAATGAGGGTAAGTCAGCCTGTTTGCAGCTTCAGGAAACTGGTGTGCTCTTACTTAATTTATCCCAGCATGTATGTCTTTAGTGTCAAATCCTGAGCACTAGGACAAAAATAATTGGGTTGGGAAGCAACAAGCAAGAAGGTTTCTGGTTGCATTTTAATAGTGAATATTTAAGTTGAACAGAGATTCCTGAATAGGGCAACTTTTCGAACTGCTACCGAATCTATGTGCAGGCAAGAGACAACCTTGCTAAGTGAAACATCATAGTAGCCAGAGCAAAAGGTTCGAGGAATCAAATAAGTGGCTCAAACCATTTCTTCTGACTCTTTCCAAATTCGATAAATATTGTTGTAACAGTTTGAAAATGTGAAAGATCCATTTTTAGCAAACAACAAGGTTTACATGGATTTAGATAATGAATTTGTTTTAATCAGAGAGGACTTCAGATGACAATAAGTGGAGAGAATTTTGAAACTCTTTGAAGCAACTTTTGTGTTAAGCATGGATTTTTTTTGTTGAAAGGAACAGTATTAATTACTTTCCCAAAGTGCAGCCAAAATTGTATACTTTGTGAAATGGGACCCCCTAGGCTGATTATCCTTTTGACTGAGCAGATTTAATTGCCAATAATGGTTCTTTTTTTGCGTCATCTTTCAATGTAGTAGTTGATTAGTTGGTTTTCTAGAACTTGCACCATGTCAATCTGAAAGTCTTTTTCCTTTGCAGATTGCCTTTTCATTTCTTGTATATCCTTGCTTGGTGGTACAGTATATGGGTCAGGCTGCTTTCCTGTCCAAAAATCTTGCTTCTATTCCAGACAGCTTTTATAATTCAATACCTGGTTAGTTCTTTATTTCACTTTTGAATGAGATTGTTCTTGGGATAGATGATGAAGTTATATCCATTTTCAGAACTGCTGCTCATTGCTTTCATGCAGATAATGTATATTGGCCTATTTTTGTCATTGCTACCCTTGCAAGCATTGTTGCCAGTCAGTCCATCATCACAGCTACTTTCTCCATAGTCAAGCAATTGAATGCACTAGGTTGCTTCCCCCGAGTTAAGATTGTCCACACCTCAAAGCATGTTAAAGGGCAAATCTATATTGCAGAAATAAATTGGATCCTTATGATTCTTACACTTTCCGTGGCTGTTGGGTTCCAGGACACAATTTTAATGGGAAATGCATATGGTAAGCCCAACAGTGTGTTGAAGAGCTCTTTTGTAAATTTGATGCTCCTTTTGACTATATAATTTTTGTTTCTTGTTTGAAAAAAAAAACATTTAATTTCAATATAAAGCAGAGTTACAATCTCCACCATGTTGTCTTCTTCCCAACTATTTCAATCATGCTGCCTAAAAAAGCAACTGAACTTTTTCTTCTGTGCATCTACCATTATAAACTTCACCTATGTGAGCTTCCCAGAACACAGCCAGTTCCATAGTCTATATAAAGGAGGAAGGTTGTGATAGTTTGATAGCCAACAAAAAATATGGTCTAATCAGGACGAATATTTTGGGCATAGCAGAATTCTACTAGTTTGAGATTGAGTCATAGTTGATTGATTGATTTGTCAACTGTAAGGTAATTATTAGAGGGGATGAAGACGTAAAATTCAATTACCAACCCAACTATTTGAGTTTGAGGTGCAGGTGGTTGTTATCTATCACCTGTAAGTTAGTTTTGTTAAGACTACAGATTGGTGACAAATCCCAATTTAGTTCTGTTTGCAAAATTTTCTATGGAACCTAATTGCTTTATATGATTGTGTTCCTCTAATGTGATGTGTAGCTCTAGTAATGTACTCTTCTATGCGAACCTCGTGATGGAGGATTTATAAGCCTCCTGGGATGAAAGGAGTCTCATCTGAAAAGATAGAATATAAACTAAAACAAGAAAAAGTGAACAAGAAGGGATCTCTAATTGCATAACCTGCAGAAAGGAATCTGCTTTCTTTTTTCAAACACAGTACAAAGAGTATTCCCTTGTGCCAAGTACCATGTGGTCATTGTGAATTCTGTTATCATGACACTGATTTACTATTAATATTGTTGCAGATACTACAAAAAAATTATGTCCACACTTGAATCTTTATTTTAATCTAGCCTAATTATAATTCTTGGTTGTTTTCTCATATGAATTCTTTTTTCTTTCAGGCCTAGCTTGCATGACTAGTATGTTTATCACAACGTTTCTCACCACACTGGTCATGATTTTTGTGTGGCAAAGAAACATAGTTCTTGCCACTTGCTTTCTCCTGTTCTTCTGGTTCATTGAAGGTGTGTACCTGTCTTCCGCATTCACTAAAGTTCCAGAGGGAGGCTGGGTCTCCCTAGTGCTGGCTTTTGTTTTCCTAGCAGTCATGTTTGTCTGGCAATATGGAACTCGCAAGAAGTACAAATTTGATCTGCAGAACAAAGTTCCGTTAAAATGGCTCCTTGGGATGGGCCCCAGCCTTGGTATTGTGCGCGTCCCAGGGGTAGGCCTCGTATACTCAGAATTGGCAACAGGGGTCCCAGCTATCTTCTCTCACTTCCTCACGAATCTCCCTGCATTTCACAGTGTGTTGGTGTTTTTATGCGTCAAATCTGTTCCAGTACCCTATGTCTCACCTGAGGAACGCTTCCTCATTGGTCGCATTTGTCCAAGACCGTATCGCATGTATCGTTGCATTGTTAGGTATGGCTACAAGGACATACAGAGAGATGATGGGGACTTCGAGGACCTTCTCATCCAAAGTATAGCAGAGTTTATCCAAATGGAAGCTGTGGAACCACAGTTATCAAGCTCTGAGACTCCATCACTTGATGGGAGGATGGCAGTTATAAGCAAAAAAAGCATACAGTCGACTCCAACACTAATTGTCTCAGAGGATTTTGGAATGAGGGACTCCATTCAAAGCAGCAAGTCTCTGACTCTCCAGAGTCTAAGATCTGCTTATGCTGATGAGAACCCACAAATAAGGAGGCGGCGAGTGAGGTTTCAATTGCCAGAAAACCCTGGCATGGATCCAGCTGTTAAGGATGAGCTTGAAGATTTAATTCGAGCAAAGGAGGCAGGGGTTGCATATATAATGGGGCACTCCTACGTGAAAGCTAGGAGATCGTCCTCTTTCTTAAAGAAGTTTGCTATTGACATTGGGTATTCATTTCTGCGCAAGAACTGTAGGGGTCCTTCCGTGGTGCTTAACATTCCTCAGATTAGTCTTATTGAAGTTGGCATGATATACCATGTCTAGAGGTAAAATAACCTGGCATTGGAATTTAGCATGCCTTTTGTCTGTTGCCTGCAGAATGTTTAGGCTTAGTAGATGATTGGTAGTCCTAACATCAAATGCGATATCTGATAGCAAATGTTGAGGAGAATCTGGATAGATGATGTTGGTAGTCTTATGAAATCAAATGTGAAATGTCAGAATAGAGGAGCTGATTTAGTTTTTTATGTTCTACACCTTCTATAATTGTATTCATATAGAGGATTTCTTACTTTTTAATATCTTAGCTTGCTGGGAATACATAAACATGCACATTTTCCTTTACTCCTTTTCAGAGCATTGTACTTGAGAGTTTTGCATTTCCCAAACTATCAATATACCTATTCCCATTGGAACCCTAAGTATATTCTTTCTTATATTAAGTGCTATTTCAGTATCTTTTTAATAATTTTTTTATTTTCTTCCTTTCTTTTCCCTAAAAAGAAGTTCATTAATCTTGCCTTTCTTCCATAGAGTGTGAAGGCAAGCTTTACTGGTGCTTTTTTATAAAGAACAAAGCTGGCATTTTTTTATTAAAAAGATTCCAGATTTTGGAAACTTTATTCCCCTTGAATTCAAGTCATCACAAAATGATTATGATCTAAATCTGAACTATCAACCAAAGTGAACTAAAATAATAATTTCTCAGTGTACAATTCGACTCCCAGCAGCTATGTCTTCCTACCAAATCATTGAAAGAGTGATGTGATCTGTCACAGAATGCTCCCATCTGGAATAATGGCACCTTTCAGTATTACTACTATGCCTCCAGTAATAATGTGACCATTTGCTTCATTATTGCACTCCTGGACATTATCCTTGTTCAAAATCTGCTTGAAAGATAACTAAAGTATGAATACAGTTTCATCAAGAACATGATCACAATATTCTGTACATTTTTTTTTGTTGTTGTTGATATTTTCGCGCATTCAAACACCTTATCCTTACTAGTATCTATACATGTTTAAAGAAGATTTTGAGCTTGATAGGAATTCTTTCAAAGTACCTTAACATTTTTGCCAATTCTCACATTCTTATCAATTATAGCTTTCTTTATCTGTGAGCCTTCTCCAATTCCAATAGGAATGTGCATATCCTCCTCTGCGCGACCATTCTGCATATTTTCACCAAGTTAAATATCCTTCCCCTTGAAACTTAATGTTCCGTATTATTACCATGATCGATAAGAATCAAACGTAGAAATATGAGGGATCTTTCAAAAGATTTTACTTGAATATGAACTGGATTCATATAGTCTCCATTTCCTCTATGTGACCATCCATGAATACCAAATGAAATGTATTCATGTGTCTTACTTGGTAAGTATCACATCCCATTATTACTGAATCCTCAATTATAGCTCCATCTCCTACTCTAGTCCTCATGCCAACCACAGTACCTCTGATCTTGCATCTCTGCACTCGGAAAACACAAAAGTATGGAAGAAAGATGTTTGTGAGACCAAATTCTTGAGAAAAATTATATAAACTTTTATCTAAATTTCAAGGACAATTGATCACTTTTATACATTGAGAAAGCATCCATCTCCTATCACAGAGTCTGTTATAGCAGCATCAGTTATCTGAGTTGGAGGCAGGTGTCGAGGCAAAGTGTACAGGAGAGAGTCTTTGTCATACAAGCTGCTAACGAAAATGAAAGTCCCGTTAGGTGATATTTAAGGGATTTACTCTTGAGACTTATTGGTTTTCGGAGATATATACTGACCTATAAGCCTTCTTTGTGTTTTTTATGCTTTCCATATTTGCTTGGTAATAAGCTTCAATGCTTCTCATGTCCTCCCAGTAGCCACTGAATTTGTGTGCATATACCTGTTTGTTCCAAAGAGCGGTTCAATTAAGAGTAGATACAAAATGCTGAATATCCGAAGGAGATATTTTATGTTCAAAATTTTGAAAAACATCTTAGGAATGGCAACGTAGAGCAACAAGTTGATCGGATATGGAAATACACGACTCTTACATTCATTCCTAAGGAAATTGCACCTGGTACAACTTCTTTTCTGAAGTCATTGGCCATGGGGTGATACTCTGTAAGAAGCTTTACCATGGCATCTTTGTTAACAACATAGATATCCATACTGACATACTTATCTTGAGAAATCTCTGAATTTTGCACCTGAAAATAATGTTTTGATATTGTTCAAGGAAAAGTACTCCGATATATGCTAGTCCACAATGTGGAACAAATGAAGCAATTGGAAGTACGATGAGAAGGAAAAAGAGACGTACTACTCTCATCTCCGGATTATCTTTGAACGAAATGACTTGATTTTTTGAATTTACTTGGAAAGTACCAAGTTCTTTATCTTTATCCCTCCTGCTGCTTAACACTGCAACAGTTATATCAGCTCTATTGTTGCAGTGGACCTTTAAGAGTTCCTGGAAATCCATTTTGTAAAGATGGTAACCAGGAAGGACTAGAAAATTAACAATTGGATACTCTTCTAGTACCCACAAACATCTTCTTATAGCATCAGCTGTTCCCTGAGAATACATAAAAACACAGAAAAGCATAAATGTCCTATTGTTCCGATGTTGATAAGAACCTACAAAAATCTTTCAAATTCTTCTTTATCCGTAGAATGTATAGAAATTGGATATAACAAGTGTTTCTCTTATTCGCGTTAACAGCTATTCAAGGAGGAATGTTATAGCATGCATTTATAATAAAGTAAAGGCTTGAAACTGCCTGTTTTTTTTTATACCTGAAACCAGCCCTTGCCTTCAGGACTCTGATAAGCTGCAATTACATCAACAAATGCTTCATTTCCGATGCGTGAACCGGAATAAGCTCTTGAAAGGTGAGAATTCAGAGAGGCAGAGTTAAATTGCGTAAGTGCATAAATCTTCTTGATATTACTATTGATGCAGTTGCTGACAACTGCATCAATGAGCCTATAGTTTCCTGCTATAGGAAGTGCAGCTTCTGATCTTCTCTTTGTTAATGGATAAAGTCTTGAATTGGATCCATCTCCAAATACTATTGCTGCAACATTCTGACAAACAATAGTAAAGATGAACATCTACATTATAGATTCTTGCTACATTGACATTTTAGAAAATAGTAACAAGATATATCGGTCCAGGCTCAACTGTCAAGGTATTGTTTGCTCTCCGTCCAACTTTTAAGACCTTAAGGTTTTGTCCCCTTGAGTTTTAACCCAAAAGACACCTCGACAGTTGAATTCTGAACCCGCCCTTTATGGTCCCTGACTTTCCCTTTCCATCTCAATGCTGCATTTGGCTTAGGCAAGTTTCACAATGAACCTCCTTTCTAGTTCAACCGTGAGCAGTCTGTGAGCTGTTACATGAAATTACTAGGCAGAGAGCGATATACTCCCTCCGTCTCAAAATACTTGTCATAATTTTCATTTACACGCCTTTTAAGAAAACATTAATTAGGAGGAGTGTTTAACTATTTTACCCTTATTTATGTTTACTCTATTTATGTGTCATAATTGAGGTGGTTCTAGTCTTCAAGAGCACATTGCTAATAAGGGGTAAAATGAAAAATAAAAATAAAAAAATACTCCCTTCGTCGATTTTTACTTATTCAGTATTGATTTGGCACACCCTTTAAAGAGCAATAATTAGAATGACAATTTTACTCAATGTTTTGGAAAATACATTGGGAAATGACTATAGCTAATACTCCCTCCGTCCTAATTTATGAGTTAATTTGACTTGGCACAAAATTTAAGAAAGAAAAAAAATTAAAATTTGTGGTCTAAAATAAGTCATAGATATTTGTGTGACTAAAAATCATTTCATTAAGGGTAAAATGGATATTTTAAAGTTAAATTGTTACTAATAAATATAGAAATGTGTCATTCTTTTTGGAATTGACTAAAAAGGAAAGTAAGTCATATAAATTGAGATATTGAGAGTAATAAGGATAAATTAGTAACTAAATGATAAAAGTGAACAAGTAAAAGTGGAAATCCATTTTTAATACATACACTAAATAAGTAAACGTGGGACGGAGGGAGTAATTTATTTTATCTTGAACTTCTAAACTGACAAATATTTTGGAGACATATATTTTTAATAAGTAGGAGAGATAGTATATTTAAGGAAAATGTCATGTAAACCTGGTCTGCTGGAGGACATAGAATGTTTGGACAATCAGAGTGATGTGTATATGGTAGATTCAACTTTGATGGAATAGAAGATGGAATGAGCCTTGATGTAGGCTTGTAGCCATACTCATGAGGGGACTTAATCTTGAGATTTAACTTAGTAGGAAGAGACATGAATGAATATTTTGTATGTCAAAATTATATCACCTAATTGGTGGTATATATACTTGGCAATTTTTATGTGATGTGACACAAATTTAAGAAGGAAAGTTTTAGGAGGGAATATTTAGCTTTCTTCTAGCTTATGAATACAACCATGTCCCATCAGAATATTTTGTCATACCATTACTTGGCTTAAAGTGACCATGTTGTTATTATTTTCATAAGTAAATATTTGCAATGGTTCTATGTTTTAACTTAGATTCTAAGTTTTTCTTTACATATAATAGATAGGAATTTTCAACTAATTCTTTTTTCTTTTTCTTCTTCATATATATGATAATCATGTTATTCATTTGGTTCTATATTGACAAAGCATTCTTTAGTAATGGATGCCATGCAACTTTGTTTTACAAAAAAAAACAAATATGTATAACATAACATTAATAACGTCATCAATATGAGTATATCGACGATTATTAGTTTTTATGATTCGAATACATATCAATTCTTGAACTCACGATGGATGCTATTCATTCTGATTTTTTTTCTTTCTATTTTAACTTTTTATTTGAAAATAATAATAATAAAAAAAAAAGAATCTTTGTGAATGTTTTGCCTCTATTTTTTAATTTATTTTTGGCAAATGGGAATGGAGTGGATATGAAGGTAGGCATTGTCTCTGCTTTCGTGTCTCCTGTTATATTGTCCCCTCTATAAATTCTATATAAGCAAGTTTAAGGAATTTTATATCCAACAATTATTATTATTATTATTATTATTATTATTATTATTATTATTATTATTATTATTATTATGCCCCTCTATAATGTTTGTCTTGGCATAATTAGCTTTACAACTGATAATGAGAAGCTTTTTGTTGGATAAAGAAGCAAAGATTAATTAGCAAAAATCTTGGATAAACTTAATGAGGGGCATGCTGGTCAATTCAAGTAGTATTCCAAAATATAAAAATTATATATATAATATGTCAATTTGATTCCTTTTTATTATTATTAAAATCAAAATCAAATTAAATATTGTTGGATTTTAAAATTTTAAGCCAGCCAAAACAAAAAAATATACCGATTTATTTAATTGATTTGATTCGATTTTTGATTCAAAGCAATTTTTAATCAAATCATGAATATCCTTATAGAAAAGAATTTTTCAATGTTTAAAGAAGTTGTCTCGAAGTGGAATTGTATTTGTTTATTTATTCAATTATGAGCTTAATTATTTGGTCGATTGTTGAATACTATTTACGAATTTAGAATTGAACTAGAAAGTGAAAATTTTTAGGCAGATAGGATAGACAAAAACCTAATAATCATCTTGAATGGTTATTATACATAAAATATTAATGCATTCTTCTTAAATATAATCTATCTATCTATATTATATTAAAAACATGAATACCCTTAAAATATTGATTGAATTTTTTGCCCTTTATTAAAAGACTTCGTTTTAGACAAAATCTTCTTTTTACTATTCTCCTTCAATTATAATATCATTGTTTTAATGATATTAAATATAATAAAAATTAATGGAAAATATTTTTTCTTATTATGGTTAAATTCCTATACGGAAAATCTTTTTCTAACTAAAAATCTTTTAGGTTTAGAAGTCCTTTTAGAATTTAAGCGTTAATTTTGTGTCTCTTTTTACTTAGTTGAATAATGTCTCCAAATATTTAGGAATTAACGTACTAATATTGATTAGAATGCAAAGCGGACTCAAATTGCTTTTACTATCAATTTTCGTAAAACCTCCTATAAATATGAAAAGGTTTTCTTTTAATTTTCCTTTGATAAAATATTATGAAAATTAATAAAAAATTTATTACCTTTTTCGGCTGTTTGGTACGGATTATTTTGGTGCACTTTCAATTGCATTAGGTTTTAGGACACTTATATTTTTATAATATGACAAATTATTAGGAGTCCTACAATTTGGATTTTAGAAAATGTTTGGTGCGATAACTTATGAAGAGTTCTTTAGATTAAAAAATTATTGTGTTTTCTATGAAATTGTATCATATGCTATATATTATTCTTTGTGTTGGTTGATATTAGGGTTTGATGTGTTTTGACGCTCTATTTTGCTTAATACAGATGGTGATGAATGTTCAATTTGGCTTTGAGGAACTTAAGGTTAGGTTTGATCATATTGTTTTGATAGCTTAATTATTCCATTATTTTTATTATAGTTTATATTTTGTTATCTTATCTAATGTTTTTGTTATTATTCGTTGTTCCTTTTACTTCTGTAGCTATTTCTTTTTTGAACAACTTTGGACTGTTTGTCCTTGAACCGAGAATCTTACAAAAACAACCTGAGATAAGCTAAGGTCTGCATATAGTCTATTTTTTTTTATTTGAATGAAAAATTTACCCAAACGATATTTATGCATATCATGGTATATTTTCAAGGTACAAATTTTATTTCTCTTTTTATTGTTTGTTTATTAAATATAGTCAAATATTGGTGAATTCCCTTTGCTTTTATTTTGTTTCTGTAGATTTAATCCGTTAATTTCCATCATGTTTGTATGTTGTTGTGTTTCTTATTGAATTTTGTTTAATGTTTTCTTTATTGTGTGAAAAAGATGAGTTGGGTGTTTTAATTTTAGCGTCTTCATCAAAATTAAAATCAATATAATTAATCGAGGCTCTAATGAATTATTTGAGTAGTAGGTATTACTTCGAACTTTATCTATTGGTTCGTGTACTTTCGCTTACCTCTTTTTGAATATTTCTGAATTATTTTTTTCTTCTGTTGATGGCTTATCGAAAACAATCTGAGATAGAATAAGATATGTACATAGTCCACTCTCCCTAAATCTCATTTTGTAGAATTATAATAAAATGTTGTTGTTACGTTATTGATAAGAGGAAAAGATGTATTAAAAAAAATAATATAGACTCCAAAAATATATGGAAAAAAAAACTAGGAAAAAACTTCTAAAATAAAAATATACTGGGGAGATGAATTAATGTTTATTTGAATGTAATTTTAGTAAAAAAAAAATTTAAAAATGACACTAACTAATCTTGGACACTAATTAACGTGCATTGGTAGTGAGAAAAAGCTCTACCTTAAACAATTTTGTTTGTTTCTTAGAATTAAAAGTGAATAAAATATCTAAAGACTCCCAGTTAAAAACCTACCTTACCGTATTTAGAAGATTCATAGAATTATTTAGCATAACAAAAAATTTCATGTACCTTTCAAATTATATTTATATATGCCAATTGTTTTGAATTTCTTTAATCCTTACTTATTTGTTATATATAAGAATTTTAAATCTATTCTTATTTGAACTATATTAAAAATTCTAGCATTTAAGATTTTATAATCAATAATTTTACCTTATATAATATTACTTAAATTATTGTAACAACAATATTTTGGGTGAAATCCCCTTTTAAATTGTGGTAAACAAAATAAAAAAAGTAAAAATAAAGAAAAAGGTTCAGGGTTTTTAAATAACTTTTTAACCTTTCTATATGAAATATTTATTATTTAGATAGATATAACATTTATTTTAACATGAATTATTATTTTTTAATTTTTTTTTCGTCTTATATATAACTATAAGTATTGATACGAGGCATACGTGCAAAGCACGTACACTAAATTAGTACTATATTAAAAGCACGAAGGTCTTAATAATGTTGATTGAACGTTTTTCCTTTCATTAAAAGACTTCACTTTAGACAAAATTATTTTTTCACCCTTTTCCTCTAATTATTATACTTTTATTTTAATTATATTGAATATTGCATAGAATATAAAATCCTAAATTAATTATAATAAGTGCTAAAGAGATAAGGTTTAGGACATTAATTAATAAACTTTGGGTAGGCTACTGGTAAATTGTAAAATCTATACTATATTAAATTATTATTTAATTTAGCTTTATATTATTAATTATACCTTGAAAAATTAAGAAGTCCCGATATATATATGGATATATGGAGAAATAATGTTAGTAGATTTTCTTTTTCCTTGTGTATATTAAAAAAAAAGTCCTAAAATATATGGTAAGAAAAAAATGATAAACATTGAAGCACGTTTTTTTTTAATCTTTAGGAGTCTTTTAATAAAAAATAAAAAGTTGACGTCAGGAATTGAAGACTCCTTCAGATGAAATAACAATACTATTTTGAGATACAATATTTATATCTATCATTTAAATAAATAAAAACTTTTTAACGTCTATTGCTATTTTTTACGTTCTTCATATATATAGTTTTATTGATTGACATGGTACATACGTGTAGCACGTACGCTAAACTAGTTTCATAAATATATATAGGCATTAGGTTTACTCGAATAGGTGTGTAAAAACTCGAGAGATTCTTATGAGCAATATTCACTTTGTCAAAATAAAGAAGATTAATCAATTAGTTAATTCAAGTGAATAACTCAACAAAATACTTTTTTCTTATTGATATTTCTCTAAGTTTCTTTATTGGCTTATTTTCTAGTTTCGTAGTTTTTTTAGTTAATAAAAATCACTCTTGGAAAATCGCTTGAATAAATATTTAATATTAATTTAATTCGAATAATAATTAATCATAAGTCTCTGTAGACAACAATTTTATCACTTTATTACTTAACGATGGTGTATATTTGCATGTGTTTGAGAGTAACAGTTTTGTGTACTATTGTCAGGACTTAATAATTAACTATTTTACTTGATTAGACTTTTGCTTTTTGTCTATTCAAGTTTTATTTTTATATTTTTTATATTTATTATTTTACTACTCTTTTTATCTTGGCATCTTAGAATACCATGGCCTGCAGGTTCAATTGATAAAATGGTTGATGTATTTGAGGCCTAACTACCTATTATTGTGGATAACAATTATAAATTATGGATAATGTCAAGGTTGAGGAAGTGTACAATGGTGAAGATGTCGAAAAAAACGTGTTTGACCTCATTCTAAACACTTTTCGATATTATGTTTGGTTGATGACATGAGAATCAAGTCTTTATTATTATTTAAAAATACAACATTGGAACAACTGCAACTTGGTTCAAGAATGTTATCCCTGCAAACAATTTAGAGCAATTGACAATTCTGGTTCCTCAAAAAACATCAATTGCCAAATTACTACACAACTTTCTTCCAAGAACACAACTGACAAAAAAGGTGGTCTTTTCCCTACTGTAATGGCTTCAGATGGTGCTCAAACAAAGATGCCATCTCAATCTGAAACATTAGCACAAACAGTATAAGTTCAAATGCTCAATGAACAACAATTCTAAGAAAATCGAACTTTGAACATTATTTTTTTGGACAACTGTGGTGTCGAGCACCTCAATTACCTACCTTGCACCTTCTACCTCCCAACAACACTCGGTAATTATGCCTCACAAAGGATTTAGGTAGATTGGAAGAAATCACTTAGGAGTCGTTTGGTAGCTGGTTAGAGTTATGCAGATGTTAGTAATAGATGAATCAGTTATGAGAGAATCTATGTATTATATTTTATGCAGGGTTGAGTTATTTCACCTTCTATCCTGCATAAATTCACTCATAACTTATACATGTATTAATTATGTGAGTTTCTAAATGCAAACCAAACACTGAATTAATTTTATACATGAATAACTTACCTCCAGCTACCAAACGTGATTTAATACCTGCATAACTCAACTCCAAACCAACTACCAAATGACTAAGTTGTCCGGATTCTCCAAAAATGTTGTCACACCCATGTCGATTCTCCAAAAATGCACTACTTTTAAAGGATCCGACATTCACCCGATGACATTTATTAAGAGTCTTGAGCAACATACGCAAACGACCCCTTAGTATTGGTATCTCTGCTAGCATTTGAGGGTTAATATTCCGTGTTTTTTACCCAACATCATTGATCACTAGGATACACCGTAAGCAACTATTTGAACTTGGGAAATTTCAAACTGCACTTACCAAACTATTATATTAAGTTAACACCTTCACAAACTAAATCAATTTGAAAATCTGCCTGACACTAAAAGTTGAAATTCTGCATGGAACAGAAGATATTAAAAGAATTCTTAACTAGATATTTCACCTAGTTTCCTGTTAAACTGGCATTGGGTTTGTCTTTGAAAGCACCATATAACAAGGCAGGCAAGTTCAGCAAAATTAGACAAGATTGATAACTTGTTAATGACAATATGTAATGTCACACAATTACAAACAACTTACGGCTGTCAATGCTGCTTCAGCACCTTTATTCCCAGCCTTCCCACCAGCACGGTTGAAAGCCTGCAATATTATAGGATTTTTATCATATGATATACTATCACAAACAATAAAGACGCTGCCCTCGACAGCACAAGAGGCAGATAGAGAGGATAATACAGGGAGGGGAGACTTAGAGGGGGTTATGATCAGCATTCCAACAAGCCAAGAGGAATGTTTAGATATATATAGATCCAAAAGGCGGTTTATTATAGTGATCCACAGAATTAACAGTTAAGCAGTACTTATGTTTGTTCAACTTCTTTTTCTCCCAAAACATTTAGGCTACTTGGATAAACAAGGTGCATAATAGATGAAAGATATGTCAACTGCTGCTCAGAAATCAAATAAGATTTTTCTTGTCTACTGTTATGCTTAAGCTGGGCAAATTGGAAATTATGATATCCTACCGATGGTAAAAACCGTAAAAGTACCACATATAGAGGGTAAAATGAAAGATGGTTGCCGAACATAATTAAGTCATGTCCCAAGTAGTTTTCTAGATCTATTGGTCCATAGGTGTGACAATCAACAACAACATACCCAGTGTAATCCCACAAGTGGGGTCTGGGGAGGGTAGAGTGCACACAGACTTTACTCCTCCTAACCTTGGGAGGTGGAGAGGTTGTTTCTGATAGATCCTCCACTCAAGGAATAACATATCAAAGCAAACCCAAAAAGAAATAACAGAAGTGAAGAAATCATGACAAAATCCTATATAAAACATGAAAAAAACATTCTGAAAAAAATGAACAGTGTACAACAAAATAGTGTGATAATCGAAATACAAGAGACAACAAATAATAACCGGAATTGAAGGACAAGAAACTACATGAGAAATACTACGACTACTAGTATAGAAGGATAAGCGAGACCACAGATAGGTGTGACAATAAAATGATTAAAGGTGAAGCTCCAAGTTTTGGTATTTTACTTTAAAGCTATATTATTATTATTTTGATAAAACAAACAAACAACAACATACCCAGTGAAATCCCACAAGTGGGTCTGGGGAGGGTAGGATTTACGCAGACCTTACCACTACCTCATGGAGATAGTGAGGATGTTTCCAAAAGACCCTCGGCTCAAAAGTCACAGTCCCAAGTAACAGAGAAAAAATAATAATATATATAGCATAAAGGCACAAAAAATGAATAACAAGAATAATAACGATAGCAAAATAATGTGATAATCAAAGGCAATGACACGAACAATAACGATAGCGATGCAAATTTTACAGAACAAGAACAATAGCAAGAACAATAACGATAGCAAAGTTTTTCGGTCTATCCCTACCCCTCCGCATGACCCCCAAATCCAACCGCTCGCACCTCCTAACTAGGGCATCGACACCCCTCCTCTGCACATGCCCAAACCATTTCAGTCTCACTTCTCTCATCTTGTCTGCCACAGATGCCACTCCCACCTTCTCCCGAATAACCTCGTTCCTGATCTTATGACTCCTTGTGTGTCCACACACCCATCTCAGCATCCTTATCTCCGCCACATGCATCTTCTAAACATGAGAGTTCTTTACTGGCCAATACTCCACTCCATATAACAACGCTGGTCTAACCACCTTTTTGTAGAACTTACCTTTAAGTTTATGTGGTACTTTCTTATCACACATTAGTATGTTTTGTTGGGAAACATTAGTAAAAGCTCATATCTCTTGTAGTTATGTCCAAGATTTAACTTGTCTAATTCAAGTTTGAAATAAAGATAGATTACTGCAAAATCACTATAACAATTAGTGGCTACTATACATATAATCCTTCTAATATGCTTGTGAAAAAAGGAACTGATCAAAATTACCTGTTCCAAGGTATCACATGTCAGGACACCAAATATGCAAGGAGTACCTGCAACTCATTACATTAGGGAGATTTTAATTTTCATCAACTTATGCGAAAATAAGCTGAAAAGAGTCAAAGACAGCAGCTAATAATGATTATAGAATAGCTTATAAATTTGAAGTAGCTGTAGTTATTGGAGGATTTGATATTGCATTTTACTCCTTAACAAAAGGCCAATCTTCTTATTATCAACAAAGTGGGACAAACAGATGCATCTCATTTTTCTTGTGCTGCAGTGTATTAGAGAAGAAGGAAAAACATTTAGTGTGACAGGAGTGAACCAATTGGAACACGGTTATACTCCAAGATGAGTCGACCATTTAAGTTCTTGTCTTTAATTTTCATGCGAAAAATGAGACCCCTGTGCTTTTGACATATGAGAACTTGCTAGCACAGTAAGTCAAAATAGATACACTGTATTAGAGGTCAAGTTGAAAGTTTTCAGAAAACTCCCTAGTGTTATAAAATTACTTAAACATTACATCTCACACCATGAAACACTAACCATTTTGTGATGTTAAGTTGCTTGACGCCTTTAATAATACAAACACACAGAACTTCCAAGAATCATGTGGTTCTCTTTTCTCAATAAGTACATTAAATAATGTGGTATTTAGTTTGACAATTACATTCATACATACTTTCCTAGATTTTTAAGAGGTCACACGCTCCAATAGTTAACGACATACTTTTCTCTTGCCACTATGAAATACTAAATTCCTTTTTCATACTAAGCAATACATAAAATGAAGAAAAAATGGCACCCATTCATAGATCCAAATTTTAAAACCAGCGAAAGAAAAGTAAGCTGTGACTCACGGTTTGACACACGACATTAAAATAAATACCCATGAATTTACAAACTCTTATACAGACACCAAAAGTCATATTACATTGGAAACACAAAGAAGTCTGATAACTCCCTTATAAGAAGAGGATAAGGGTCTCAATTTTATAATGGAACAATCCATTTGTGAAAAAAAATAGAGTTCCTTATCCTCTTCCAGCCATTCAGGAAAAGGTCATTTTGTCGCATCTCATGAAAAAATTTGGGTAGAACTAGGAAACATGTACTAAAATGATTAGACGGACAAGTTATTCCAAATTGTCTCAAAAAGAGAACCATGTTTCTCAGATATGGGTCTGGGCACCAGACACGAGTGCAGATCTAGAAGCTCGTCATCACCTAAATCTTAGGACTTAGGATATGGATAGGCGTATGGGTACGGTTGTTAAGACAAACCACTAAATGTATGTTACGACTTATATAAGTGTAAATTTCGACAACTAATTGAAGTTATTAAATTAAAGCTAGTACAATAAATGTTGTTTTGTAAATACTTAATATTTTATATACATATTATCTTGTATGCTAGCAAAGTGTTCTAGTACTTAATGAGAATATATGGATGACATAAACCCATCAAAACAAATGTGTCATAGATTCAGTCAAAGCACCCAAGTTGGATTGACCCAATCTAATGTGGTCCTGCACCCACATCCAAATTGTATCGGTTCAACACGGGTGCAGTAAGAATTTTGAAGGATCTGAGTAACATAGTGCGAGTCACCTTGGAGTGAAGGAGCTGCGAACAATAAGGGTACCACAGGAAGCGCTAATAATGCTGAAGAATTTCAAAAATATTATTAGAAAATACTGCAAGACTGACAATGCAGCAAATAGGTCACTTACCTGAATTTAAACCTGCTGAAAGTACTCCAGATGTAGCAGCATTAACCACGGCATCATAATGGGAGGTATCACCTCTAATCTACTGACCGCAAAACACACAGAAAAAGAGAAAATTAAAAGATAATAATCCACATACAGCAAGCAGCAACAAAATTAACCTCCACATAACTGTGGAAAATATTATTCATGTCAGGATTTAGATAAGAGACAGAAATCAGAAAGATGGATCTTTTAAGTTGTAGCAATAACTACTGACATAGCAGGTATTTCTCTGTTGGTCTTAGCTCTGATATTCTGATCTTAGCTTTATATTGCCTTCTTTTTCAATTAGAATGCCTAAGCCTTTTGACTAGAAAGATTATAATTTATATGTCCCAAAATAAAATATTAGAAAACACTAGCCAAGACGCATCATATCATTCAAATAGAGCAGATTCTGATAGATTTTTTCCTTCCAACATCATTACAACCCAAAAACTGTAAAAGAGTATCAATTGATGAATCCAAGTAACATAAACTTTAATAAGGAATTTAAACCCAATAACTTCCTTCTATTAATCATATTTCCTATCTATCAGATGTATTTCTAACTTTTTTGGGACTGAGGCGTCGTAGTTGTTGTATCAAATGTCTATAATCTGTCATCCTTGATAGAGTAGTGTTACATTTTCCATTATTTTTTTCATTGATGGAGGAATGGTTATAACAAAGTGTGATCTTCTCATCAGGAAGAAGGGACACAGCAACTGCTGATCTCATCAATTCTAAGTTGATACGATCTTCTCATCAGGAACAAAGGACACATTGACAGCTGTTCTCATCAATCCTAAGTTGGTATACCTCTGTAACCCATTTAAACCAGGCTCATTATGAAAATTAATAGTCCTGTAAGACATAAGCTAGAGCTGGAAAAACAAAAGAAAACTATCCACAACACTCATATTTCCGAAGTCATATAACCAAAAGGACCATCAAAAGAAACAGTTGAAGGAAGCAAGAACAGAAGAAGAAGGTATATAAAACAATGTGACGTTCAGAAGGAAGCTCACCACAGCACCAATACACAATATTGATTGATATTTGCTTGACTTGGCAAGTTGCTGTGCGACAACACCGATTTCGAAACTACCAGAAACCCACACAACCTGCACACAACTCATTATGAGGTAAAGACAAATGATGCCTTAGAATGGAAGAGACTACTAATCATGCCTAAACTCTGCCTCAAATCTATGATACAACATATTCTAAAACAAAAAATACCATTATATTGTTAAGGTCTCGGCGTCCCCGACCTTGGGGCCTAGTCGCTGGCTTGATGGACGCTATCATTTCATCAGTCTATGGTACTAAAGACCTTACCGGTCGGCCTTGTTTCGTAGTGAATTTATGGATTTGTTGATTTTGTGGTGTTCATGCTTGACATTGGCACAACATGGAAAAGTTTTACACGATAAAGATCGGATCTTAAGTATTATTTACTACAAAAAGTTCATGGAGCCACACAAGTCAACTTTCTTTATTTGAGGGGATGTATGTGCAAATGCACCAATGTTAATGGTATATTCAAGTGATCAGTGTTTTTCTTTCCCCTTCACTTTGGATTTGACCTAGTTTTAAATGTTGATTTAACATAATAATCTTCAACGTTAGCTCAACCAATGACTTTCTTCCTTTCAAACTCACTCCCTATATATTCAAATTGACGGAAAAGATAATCGGAAGGTTTTATAAAGAGTGATGGACCAGAAATAACAGAGAAGAAAGACCAAAATACATTGATATATAATTCATGAATAAACTATTATCTAACAGTGCCTCGGTCCAAATGGTATAATCATATAATTTTTTGAGACAGTAGCAAGAATAAATGAGGGAGATAAAATGTCAAATACATACATCAATGTCTTCTTCTCTAACTGAGTAGCTCTTGAAAGTGTTCAAAGCTCCCTCCAAAAGCTTCTTGGTGATCAGATCATTAAAACGTGCCACCACCTTTAGAACCACAAAGAACAATCGATTTTCAATAATTGAAATATTGAAGCTATAACAAAGTCAACAGCAATATGACATTAAGTAAAACCAAATACACAACAGAGAAACAGAATAAGTTCATTAACTTGTTACAATCATGCAGAGAGAAAAACTCCAAATGTTTGAGACAAAATGGCCAACATCTTGAAATCCGTTCTAGAGAATAAAATGGATGGCTAATTATAGCTACGTTGACTATACCTTTACATATGATATAATTGATTCTCGCTGTTCAAAATCCTTGTATTAATAAAATACTCCTTGAGACCCAATTTGTCGGGCAGTGTTGATGGGACACGGAGTTTAAGGGAAGAAAAGGAAGACCTTTGATGCATAAGCTAAATAAATATAAAAATGTCAAAATATCCTAACTAACAAAGTACTTCCTCTGTTTCATTTTATGTAAACTGTTTTACTGGTCAGGGAGTTTAAGAAGAAAAAAAGACATTTAGAGGTCTTGAAACATTCCATGAAATTTTTGTGGCAATAAAATCATGATATCAAGGATAAAAGCCAGAAAGTTAGAAATAGGTCATTCTCTTTTAAACATACGAAAAAGGAAAGAATGTCACGTAAAATGGAACACATGGAGGACTTATTTTACATCCAATTCATTCTTCATTTTTTTTAATCCTTTCTTTTGTATTCTAACAATTTCATTTTCCATCCATTTTTCAATGGCCGCAACATCCCTCTATTTTGTTCTCAAAAAAGCTGAATTTTATGTTTGCATTGAGTCATGACAATGGTAGAATAAGAATGGAAGAATTAAATAGTTTCTAAACCCAGGAAAGCATCAAGATTTTCCGGATAGTCAAAGAAGAAATAGTGGGGTAAACAGATACAACAACAACAACATACCCAATGTAATCCCACAAGTGAGTCTGGGGAGGATAGAGTGTATGCAAACCTTTATCCCTACCTCGTAAAGATAGAGAGGTTGTTCCCAATAGACCCTCAACTGAAATGAAACATTTCCAAACAATTTGAAGTAGGATAAAAAGATACGAAGCGATTACTAAAATGTAACAGTAAACAAGCAATTATAGGGAGAGTAACCAAAGAAAATCAGATTCAACCATAGAACCAATATGTAATAAAAAGTGCAATCAGGTGCACTAAGCTCCCCCATGCGCAAGATCCGAAAAAGGGCCTCCCCGACGTATGTTGCAACTTCTCCAATAGCATGTTCTTACTTCGTCTTTCCCTTAATATCATCAAATTTGGTCCTTTTTTATCCCCAGTTGCTATTGCACGCAACCTTACCAATATGTAATACTCACTCCACTTCTACTTTCTTTTTTATTCCATTTAAAAAAAAATGTCATTTTCCTTTTCTTTTTGTTGCTAACTCTTTTAATTTAAATTCTCTACCTGACATATAAATGATACAAAAGTATTCTTTTTTGACTTTCTTAAAACTGCTTGCAAGTCAAAATCAAACAAACAAATTAAAAAAAAATGTAGTAATGGAAAACAAATAAAAGGGCAAAAAGAGAAACACACGTACAATAGCAAACCGATGTCCCTGGGCAGAAGTAAGGGAACCAGTCAACTCCCGAACAGCTGATGTTACAACAAAATCCCCACGCTCTTGTTCCTTGCACTGTTGTCTCTCAATTGCACATCCAAAACCTAGTCAATTCATCAAACAAATTCACAAATTTGAAAGAAAAAAAACCCAAATAAGGAAATAAATTATAAAAAAATAAAATTGGTACTAACCTTGAGATTGAGTAAAGGAGAGAGCAGCAGACTTTAATTTAGGAATGGTTAGGGATAAGAGGGAGCGATGAGTATGAGGCTGCAGCAAGTGTGAAGGATTTAGGAAATTTGATTGACGACGAACAACAAGACTGAATTCTACAAATGCAGCAGTTGCCATTTCTCTTCACTCTTTTGGAACTGTGATGTGATGTTTAAAAAGTACAGAATTTTCTTGAAAAGGAAGAAAAAGGAAAGGGATGGAAAAGTTTAGACAAAGGGGAAAAGGAAAATGCTCACATTGGAATTACTTCCTTTATTCGGATTTACTTGTGAAATTTTGATTTTGGCACATTTGAAAAATAATGATTAGTATGGTAAATCTATTATTTTACTTTTATTAGAAAATATTTGACAAGTAAAAAATATAAGAAGAAAATATTAAAAATGGTTATTCGTTAAAATTAAGCTTATTTATGTCATTATTTAATAGAAGATATATAATGGATGACATAAATGAATCATTTATAATAGTTTGATGGAATATATTTGAGACTTTTCTCGAAGAATAATAATCTCAGAATAAAATATAAGATTATTTTATGTTATATATATATATAGTTTGACTCACCAAGAACTTATTTATTTTCATTAAAATTAAGACGTCTGAATTTAGTCGCACTTCTGAATCATTAAAATGTTATTTCTAGATATGAACATTAAATAATTAAGATGGTATTTTTTTCAATATCTAAATATGCTTAATTTATTTATTTGTAAATATAATAAATATATAATTTAGATTAAACAAAGTAAATAAATATTTTAACAAATATAAATTTAATAAAATATAATATTATTATTTATGTTTGCAAGTGATGTTGAAGATGTTTTGCAGTGATGATGGTGGTAATGGTTAGTGTTAGAGGCTAGTGATGATAGTTGTGATTTGGTGTTGTAGTAATTGAAGTGATGATGACGATTTGAAGAGAAATGATAGAGAAGTTGTACTTTTTGATTTGGAGATGAAAGTCTTCACTTGTTTGAAAATTTGAATTTATAATTTTGTGGTACAATTTGGAATGTATCATGAGCCATGATTCATTACCCCTCCAACTCACAAAAGCAACTATAAATGTTATAGAGTGAAATTTATTGCACTTCTTGTAGCTAACTTCATACGTTATGAGAAGAAATTTTCTCTATTAATGCTTCCACAAGTACTGTTTTTTGTAATTTTGGATGGGATAAATAAAAATGAATATTACATGGATTGAAATATTATGCGTGATTATTTTGTCCTATCAATATATATATATAAAGGAGAATTACAGAGGAGGTGATGTGACACGCTTTTATTTATATTTATCTTTTTTTTTATTTTTTGACTGTTTTTTCTATTTTTTTCTCAGTCATTTTATTTAAAAGTATCTTGATAACTCACACTTCTATATCTTCATAACTTTATCTCTTAATTATTATAATTAATAATACCAATTACTATCAAACCTTTCAAGTTCATAACCCCAATTTCTTAATTTTTCATTAAAAAATTTCTATGGTCTCCATTCCTATTCATCATTTTTCTCATTGTTTTGACAGTTTTTATTTATTAATCTAGCTACTAACTAAATGAATTAATAAAAGAAAATCATAATCATGATTTTAAAAAAAATAGCAGCCACGTATAGCAGTAAACATGGATGATCTTTAAGATGCAATAAAGCCATTCAGCCCACGCAGAAACAATAACCTTCTTTCTTAATTATATTAAATTAAATGGGCTTTACTTATTTTTCTGACATTATTATTATTATTATTATAATAATAATAATAATAATAAAAGTGATGCCAAGAAATATTAACTATCTTTTTAACAGTTTTCTCTACATTTTTCATAATGGTTTACTATCTAATTGAATTTAAAAAGGCTTCATACATTAACTATTATTCAATTGCAAGAGTTAACCCACGTAACCTTGCAATAAATCTCAATTAAGCCTTTGATTAATTAAGCCCACGTAGCATCCTCTCATTTACGTTTTTCATGGATACTTAATTACCAACTACCAAGAATTATAATTATAGTGTCCAATTTATTCCTCTCCTAACTGATATCCTAATTTTGCATATATATATATATATATGGGTTATGTTACTCTTCCTGTTATGCCCTTGTGCATATTTTATTGTGCACTAAAATTGTATTTAGTAACAAAAATATCATGTATGATCTTACTTCTTCTTAAGCTTCTCATTCACTAAATTAGTATATAAATTTTAAGCAAGAACATAATATTTTTATATTTTTTATAATTTTCATTCGGAATGCATTATTTTTTGTATTTTATTGTTTCTTGCAGGATAAAGAGAAGATCAAATGATGCATCTATAGAAAGAAGATTAATCTGGGTGTGAGTAAGCTTTACTTGATCAGAATTGAAAGTAAGATGCGTATTGTTTTACACAGTGGCGGACCAGCATGTGAACCCCCTTCGGCGAAAAATTATACTATTTATATATGGTTAAAATATTTTTTTATGCATAAATAGTAGATGTTGAACCCCCTTCGGCTAATTCGTGTGTCTACTTTTTCAGATTTTGAACACCCTTATTAAAAATCCTAGTTCCGCCATTGATTTTACATACTTGATGTCTTCTTAATTGTTATGCATATATTTTGTGTATTGATATATTCTTGCGTACGTATACAATTCAATAAAATTTTGATTTTTGTTTTCTTCATTAGTATATTTTATCATTTTCTGTGAATTTAAGCAAGAAATTTATTTGTTGCTTTATGTCTTTTAATTATTTGAATTGTTGTAGTATATTGAATTAATTTAATCCACTTTACAAGTTATTATTATTACTATTTTTATATAGATGCATCTAGGTGGTGTTGCATAAAAAATCCTTAGCCCTTCGATATATTAATTCTAATATGGTTCAACAACTAATCTGATTGATTTAGGATCAAAACTAAATATATATTATTATTTTTACAGATGTTGGTTTCTTATTTTGGTTTAGGGGTAATTAGTAATCTATGTAATTTTAATATTAAGCGCCACTAATGACATTTTAATCAGTAGTAGAAAATTAATCTATTATTGATTCGGACATTATGATAAGATTTTTCTGGTAAAACATTAGAACGTGCGAATAGTGGAATAGAAATCCAGACCAATCGATCTCCATTAGAACACGAGAATGTTAATATAGGAATTCAGTCTGGACAATCGGACTAGAATCGGCTACCATATTGACACATACTATAAATAGAAGTAAAATAAGATTCAAATAGTACTCCCTAAAATGAAAAGAAAGAACATGTTTTTTAAAATAAAAGAAAAAAGTCACAAATATTATTTAGACGCGATTTGTAAAACTTCACCATGTAATTGTTTTCTGTTTCTTTAAAAGTGTTTGAGTTTCTAAATTGATGTTTTATTATTTATTGTATATATCACTTAATTTATAGACAGATTTCGTTTTTTTTGTTTATGGTATTTTGAAGATTTTATCTCTTTTATTTTGATTATATTTAAAAATGCTTTCATGAATTTGTTATATTTGATCATGCCTTTAAAGTCAAGAATGACATTTATCTTTTTTCTCTAAAAAATTTTAACTTTTCTTTTCTATTTATGTGTCATATTAAAAAACCTAAAAACTATTTCTCAATTTCACTCTTAATTATCCATCTCTTTTTCAATTTAGAAAATCTAAAAGGTATTGCCACATTGTATTATTTCATCGCCATTATTTTTGCATGCTAGAAGGTTTTTAGTTTTAATTTATCTTTTATTTTAGTGCTCCTGAAAACATTTTATATAAAAGTTAAATAAATTTTATTTGATAACATACATTTTATTGTATGTTACATAAAAATATAGGCTTTAAATAAATGGGCTAATAAAGTAGCACTAAAGGGATGTAGGCAATTTTCTTTCAAGAAAAAAAAGGATAGTATCTAAATTTAATTGGAAACTAATAATCATTTCATAATCACTAATAAGCTAACAAATTCAGTTATGGTAATATTTAAGTTTTCTTTCCCTCCTTTTTTGCCATTATTTTCCTCATTTTTTAAATTTAATACAATGAAACTTAATTTTAAAATAAATGTCTCAATTGAACAATATGTCATATGCTTTAATAAAGTCCAACAAACGATTATTTTCATGGAAAGATGTTTGATTCATAAAGTATTTTTTTTACAAAAATTATAACATTAATTTATTCATATTTTATATTTTTTCTTTATGATCGCGCGTAGCGCGTACAAGTACACTAGTATTTTATATGAGATATTAATCTGACTATTTTAGGATAATGATAGCATAACATAAAGGAAAATTATACAAAATAACTATTGTGTCAAACTTTCTTATCCAAAATAACTCAATAATCACTTATTACACAATATAGTCATTCGGCCACTTTTCCTATCCATCAAAGTATAATTTTCTTTCCTTTCTTCTTCCTCCTTCCATTAAAGCTCTCTTCCTTCCTTCTTCTTTGTCGGGTTTTCAGTCAAGGATTCCGTCGATGCTCCGATCAACAACTTTTGCTGGATTTCTTTGCTCGTCTTCATTCATGTACGTTTCAGTTGTTGTATCTATTTCTGGAAATTCATTTTAAATTGGAACAGGTAGATTTTTAGAGTATTACCAAAACAAAACTAAGAGGGAATGGCAAATGTTAATTGAATTTATTAGATTTATATATAGTTGTTCTGACAAATTAATGATCAAAATTTATTCTTTATGATACAAACAACTTATATTTCAAAGCTGATCTTATTCGAAATAAATTTGTGTGCTGAATTATTGAATTTTTTTTTGAAAAAATAATAATTAGACACACATGAATGAATTATTTGACAATTTTACATGCACTCCAGTCTTCAGTCATATATGGCTAAAATTCTTCCTTGATTTCAATAACGTAAATCAAAATATCTCGAGTTTGTTCTTGTCAAGGCTATTACTGTCGTCAAAAATATCTGAAGTTAGCCTTGATAAGTCAGTTAAAAGTATAGTGAAATATATCTGAAATTTGACTTTATCAAGTCCACAACTTCAGTAGAGAACGTTTCTAAATTGATCTTTACAAGTCATACCAAACTTAGGCAAATATGTGTGATATTTGGCCTTAATAAGGTCATGCTTCAGATAAAAATATCAAGGTCATGCTTCGATGACATATTGAGCTTTTCCCCCTTTTTTATGCCATAAACACAATTCTTCTTATACATAGATACAATTGGTTGTATCAATTGAAGAAGAAGAGAAGATTCAAACATTGAACAAAAAATCAATAACCCAAAATGATATTTTTTGATATATCGATGTTAATTCAATAAAAAAAAAACACATCAATAATCAACAATC
Organism: Solanum dulcamara; assembly: GCF_947179165.1. Classification (NCBI taxonomy): domain Eukaryota; kingdom Viridiplantae; phylum Streptophyta; class Magnoliopsida; order Solanales; family Solanaceae; genus Solanum; species Solanum dulcamara. The sequence goes on along the minus strand of NC_077241.1, from coordinate 9,467,538 downwards.
ACCCAAAAAATATTGAAGACCAAGAATTATAGGCGCAAATAAAAATAATTCAAGTAAAACATTAATGGAGTTTCGCATTAATATAAGAAACAGAAAGGGTGAAGAAGAAAAGATTCACACAATAAATAGTAAAGAGAGAGATGGTGTGAGAAGGTAAAATGAGAGGAGAGAAGCAAACGAGAGAGGGAGAGGGAGAGGAAGGAGAGTGGTGAGCGGAGAGAAAGAGAGGAGAGATTTGCTATAAGATCCTAAGTAAAATTAATGTAAAATCATGTTATATATATATATATATATATATATTGTCTTGAAAAATAAAGAGAGATTAGTTAAATGATGGTCTCAAAAGCAGATATTTATACACTTTGGCCCAGTTATAAATGCATGTATCCATCGTGGTCGGGCTTCAAATTCTTTGGGTAGATTTGGGTGCAATGTTTTGGACACAGAGGGTTGAAGCAGGAGAGAACTAGAGTTGTATAATTCTCAACTATTTCTATATATATAAGCTTTTTGTTAATCCTGTACTGTTTCATTTTTACATCCAAGGATCTCTGGTGAAGAATACACAACAAAAACACAGCTTTCTTGCAAGGTTCATTTGATTTAGTAAAAAACACAAAATAGATATGAACTTATAAACTCAAAAAGGCCAAATCAACCATAGTACCAGCTTGCCATCATCATGCGAACACGACATTATCCTCTCATCCACGCCAATTTCAAGAAAGTAGGAAGTTATCATGTGGTTATAATAGCCATTGATTTGCCTCGACCCATGGAGAATCCCTTAGTGCCATCCGGCATACGAGGTACAGAAGATTGCTTGGCTGCTGCTGACTGCTCAAAATTATGCTGCCCTAGACCAACACGATTGATATTTGAGGGGGCATTTCCCACATTGCTTCCACGATTTAAGTTTGATATAGGAGCTCCTAAGTGAACTCCACGATTATTTTGATGGAACTGGGGACGTCCACGTCTCCGACCCTGTCCCTTACCCCGACCACGACCACGAACATGATCACGCTTCTGCCCATCACTGCCATGCTCCTCCTGTAGATGTCAAATGCAAATGAGGACACCGACTACAGTATAAATCTTGTTTAAAACCAGTCTCTGCAGGATTATGTTGTGCAGTAACTAAATACCAACTGTATATGTCACCACGTTCCAGGAATAAAAGGAAATTCACTTACTGCAAGCTCATTGGATTTAGCATCAATATGGTGGCGTGACTCTTCATTAAGCTTCTCGTTGACCTCTAATGTAAAACCATCATCCCCCTTGAAATTGTGTTCACTTTCATGACCAGCTTTTTTCCCTTGAGCTTGACCAGATTTTTCCTGTGAGTTTAACCAAAATCCTTACATACATGATAGTATTAAAAAATGAGAATCAAATACATCCAGTAACATTTATTTATGGAGAAAAGGCTTAATTTGAACTTATCTCACAACTGGAACAATAGTCAAGAAACTATTTCTTTTAATAAGTGAAAAAATTGGGTAAGATCCACTGGATCTGGTAACAGGTAAAGCCCAAAAGCTATTCCTATTTTCTACTACTGCCAAGGGAGACTCCGGTATCCAACCATCTCCCTTTCACCAAGGTATCACAGCAAGAAATTCTTCAGCAATGACAGCTTCTGAATGGAAAAGCAAGGGATGGATTGGAAACAATGAATTAACATAATAAGATTTGACTTAAAAATTCAATGTTTCCTTGTCGATCTATTTCCTTTCCATTCAATGCCTCAGAACAATTAATCCCTTGAAGTAATTTAAATGCATAATTGACAAATGAATCTCAGTGACTGGATCAGAAGCACTCAGAACAAACTTGGACTACAAATATGTAGTCTTGAATATCTAAATGATGTCAGTAACATTAATCATCAGTTCTGAATGCTCATTCTTCTTTCACTAAATGATAAACAGAATAATATGCTCCTTTAATGATGTAAGAAAAGGTAAAGACTGTTCAAGACTCACTGTGCTTCTAAGAAGTGACCGGACTTTCAGAGCATTTCTCCAGTTGTCATCATTTAATTCTACAACCTGTAACATAAAATCACAAAAGAAAACAAAGGATGCAAGAGACGGAGATATTGAAAGTGTTACTAGAAACAACATTATATTAACTTACCGCCCTCTCGGCCAATTCGACGGTTTCGTATTCCACAAATGTGTGTAACTGCATTCAGATATTCAATTCAGATTCTAGAAGGAATACCTTTTACCAAGTACAAATATAGACCCTTTGTTATTTTATATGCAAGACTACAAAACTTTGTAGCAGAACCAATTTATTCCAGTCATTGATCTTTGTATGATACTAGCATTGGTAGTAAAGTTAAGCTTTATTTCCCAGAAACAGAATATAAACAACTCGAACATGAGATTAACCATTTCTTAAGTGAATTCTGGCTGTAGTTGGGTGAAGGCATAAGTTCAAGATTTCACAGGCATGCATAAACTACTATATCGCACTATCAGCAAGTAAATCACACCATCTGATGCCTACCTTGTTGCTGTGAAGCATACTGTCTGACTTTGTTGTTCTAGATCCTGAAGATGCCCCACCATTGGAAGACTGAGGTAAGCAAGTGCGTATCATTTTAACGCTGATGCAGTAAGCAAGAGTTTTAGAAAGGCTGATGATATTTTATGTTGAGCACATCTGCTGAACATATAGAACATAAAAATTATTCTACCTTCCAACTGCTGAGAAAATCTTCATGAGATTCTGATGGCAGTGATCCTCGGGCAAATTTTCAGCAATCACTATTCGAGACTAAAAATGATACAGAAACCAGAACAACAAAATACTGATAAAAATCTGATATCAACTACTAGGTGGAAATAAATGTTCCATTGAACTTTCTTTGTTGTAAATCAGCACAGCTAGAAACAAAACAAGACCTACTTGCAACTCTTCCAAGTCGGTTTCGGTCAAAGGAATTTTGCGTTTAACCTTCATTCCATCTTCACTAACTACCTAGGAGAACAAAAAACAAATAAAGAAATACATTCAAATGAGTAAATTAACGAAGAGCATATGTGTCAGATAGAAATAATTGCTGAAACTTACATGGTGGAAGCATGTGATTTGCAAAAGAAAAATACTCCTACTTAACATAGGCAGAGAGATTTATTTTGGGTAGGAAAGGGAGGGAAGGTGAAAAAGGAAAAACTCACAAGCTTTGTAGAGATCCGCAGAACTTGAGCAAGCTGTGCATGACTACGTACAAGAGCTTTAATCTTCTTGAACAACGCAACCACAGATATTGGTACTATAGAAAAGAAAAGAAGTCCAGGTTGTCTTAAGAAAGATCTCATCAGAAACAAATACTTCAAATATCTATAACAACAAAAATTAGCAAGGAGAGACTTGAAGTACAAAGGCTAAGGACCCTCCCCCCCCTATCACACAAAGTCAAGCCTTAAGGACAACTTACCATATCCTTCCTGATCCTTGAGCATATGTTTGATTAAATGATCAGTTGTTGCCAAATTTAAATCACTGAAATAGAACTCGACCTGCAGACACCAGGAACACATCTGAATTAGTAGAATACAGAAAGAAATAGCACGACATTCCTCATGTGTCTTATACAAATTTCTCAAGCACTTAGAAACTTTTCTAAAATCTAGCAACGCTATTGGATCTTCAAAAGAGTTCTGTAAGTTAAGAATGTAAATTGCAGAATCAGCTGTTATCTACTTACCAGTGTTTTGGATGGCGAAAGACGACAAAGGTCTGCCGCGCCGCCTTTTTGAAATGTGGCGTCATTTAATACCAAAAAATTATAATATTTAATATATAAAAAATCAAAATCTCAAGAGCAATAACATATTAGCAAATATTTCAATTCAAAAACTAAAAATAGATAGTACATACCAAAAGTCTAGAACTTGTAAGAGAGAAAATAACAAAAGTCAAAACAATGAAAAAAACACAAAGGTAGATTAACTCTGAAGTCTGAAGAAGAAGAAGGAGGAAAAAGAAATAGAGGAAGAAGAAAAGAAGAAATACATATTGGTTGGACTTTGGCGTCGCCGAAAAACACTGGCTGATCGCCGGAGAAGTCTAGTCAAGTCGACTGGTTGAAGTCGCAGTCTAAGAGAGCAACTGTGCAAATTTGGAAAGAAAACCCTAAAATTAACTTTTAAAGAACCCTAAATTGATCGCCTTTTTTAAGAAAATATAAAAGACGGCGCCTTTCTTGCCTTTGTCGCCTCTCACCTTTGTCGCCATGGTGTTGCCTTTTGAAGATCGCCTCACCACAAAGCTAATAGGCGATGAAGGGTCACCTCGCCTCTCGCCATTGGTGATGAGGCGATCTCCTTTCACAACACTATTACTTACAGCTAGTGCTATAAGCTGAACGGATTTACGAAGATATAAGTCACCAATGCACACCTCTACTCAATCATACGTAAAATCCACACTATATAATATGCAACTTTGAACACACACCCAAATTTCAATCTACCATTTGCATAGAACAAAAACTCTAAAGAGACAATCGTAACATAAAAGATAATACAGGGCATCCAACGGTGTGACCTAGAGGTCAATGAAGTAGGATAAGAACCATGAGGTCTTGGGTTCAAATTCTACAGAGAAAAACATTATGTGATTTCTTCACATCTATTGCTGGTGTATCCGGTAGAATTAGTCAAAAGTGTGCAAAAGCTGGTCGGAAACACCATTATAAATTTGTTTTTAAAAAAACAGTAATAAGAAAGAACAACTAGCACTACTCCACTCCATTTGGGCGGTTACATTCCAATACTCAATAATTCATATTTTAGAACAAATCCAGAGTTCTCCAAAACTAGAGATCGAGAGTAATTAGAAAAGAATCAAAGTAAGAGATACATAAAAATTTCTGCTTACTTGATTAACAATCTTTTGAGTAGCTTCATCAGTTAACCCTCCATGTTTACTAACACTAGCATGATCTAAATCAGCTGCACTAGCAACAACCTCTTGTGCACCACCTCCATAAAACGGTGATGGATATTGAACCGGTAACTGAGGAGCATATACAAAATGGTTCCGAACCGGATGAAAACCAGCCTGATTCAAATCAGTCAGTGACGGTGAAGGAGAAATCGACGGCGACGACGATGACAAAGACGAAGTCGATGAGCTCCGTGGAACGAATGCCGGCGCCAACGCGTTTAGTCTGGTGGAAGAAGTCAGATCAAACGGTGAAGAAGAAGAAGAGTCGGTGTGATCAGACGGTGAAGAATCCGGGAGTAAATCAACGGCAATTACCGATTCTTCCATAGCCATAATAGATCAAAATCTTCTAGGGTTTAGAGGAGGAATTTTGTTCTATTTGTTCTTCATAGACAAAACAAAGGAAGAGTATTTCTGGGCTGAAGCAAGTAGACAAGTATTCAATGTTCTTTATGATTGTATTCTCAATTCATATATACAAACTATTTACATATTTATATAACATCATACTAGCAACAGGTAAAATAATAATGTACATTTATTTTCTTTAATCCAATTTCTTAGGAAAAAAATAATAATTTGAAATTTATTTTATTTTAAAAACTTTCTAAAATAATCAAATGAGAGGATAAGAATCTTGCAAAAAGATGATAATAACGCAAGATAGATATTAGGTTATATAAGTACATAATATCGATAAAGAAAGAAAATATCAAATTTATTAGTAATAAACATGAACTTTAATAGGATGACAAACATATCCGATACATATATATTTTAGATTGTACTTTCTTATAACAATTTGCCAAATTCATACAATTAATATCATCAAAATTATGACTCAACATAAAAGGTGCTATGTACATTGAATAATTTAGAAATTTAAGATGCAGTTATAATAAATTATTATAGATTTTTATCGGACATATTATTGCACGATAATATTTTATTCAGCACATACGATTGTAATTGTGTATATTGAAACAACGACTTCTCATTTAAATGTAGAGAAAAATAAAATCAACAAAGATAAATTAAAATAAAAAATAATCATTTCAAAAAGATTATAGAAGTGCATTTCAAAATTCATCTAGTGTAACAAAAAAGTTTTAACAAAATGTTATTAGTCATGATACCAAAGATTGTCATAGAAGGTCATTTCCATATGCTATTATAAAATTTTCAATATATACATATTAACTTGTTAGTAGAGGCTCCTCATCGACTTTAAGTTTAAATTATCCAAGTAAATTTTAAAAATGCATTGAAATAATACATATGTAGAGATGAAAAATTCAATTTAAGCAATAATTTTTCATCTTAATTGCGATATCATTCAAAAAACACAATAAACATATTGAAGTTAGTTAGTTTAGAAAGTGATTAGTGAAGAACAATAGAGAAAAACTTTCAAATTTAGGACAAATAATCTAAATAAGAAGCACAGGATTTTTTTATACATATTTTTATAATGAGCAACTTTAAGAATCATTTATTATACTATGATAAATGAAAAATTAATGTATTTTGACACTGTTTGTGAGGCAGTAGAAATAAAATTGTCAGCTTAGCTAATGAAAAATAATATCTTGTGAAAATTATTTTATGAACTGATCAAATCGAATTTGACAGATACAAATCACAATTAACGATTTCTTAAAAATGAATAAAAAAATTCATCTCCATCTTCTTCTTTCTATATTCTATATTCTACTGTATTATGACTTTATTGGTACAGACGATTGTGACAGATGGCCTGGTCATCCAAAGTGCTACAGTTTCAGATGTTATATAACTAACTTCTCGATTCAGTCAATATTGAGGCCAGCTGCGTCCTCCATCAATTTTGGAGTGTGACAATGAAGAATCTAGCAAAGTTACATATCACGATCATAGACTTTTTGTGTTCATGAAAAATGATTAGATCTAATATTAAAATAACAAATTTCATATGATTATCTTTTATATTTATGAAAAAAAGGAACTCTTACGGTAATTCAAGGTAAAAATTTAGACTTGAATCATCAAGGTAACAATTTTCAATCACCTCTTAGAATGAATATACTAAATTTTGATGTGATTTTAACTATGATACTAGTGATTTGAACACCTAAATTGAATAAAATTTGACCTAAATTCCTAGTAGATAATTTGGAGAACTGATTTAGCAAATATATAGTCAAAACAATACTTTAATAGTGAAATGGATTCATGAGGTTAAATGTAATTCGTCCATGTAATTTATTTTGAAATTTGACTAAGAATTGACTTTTTATATAGAATTATGAGTGAACAACCTAGCCTAATTTGATATGTTGTTCAATATTTTACATAAATTAAAGTTATTGGAGGTACATCGATCGGTTTGGTTCGATGTTAAATATTATTGGTTCGGTTTATTGATTTTTGTTTTTTAAATAGGTTAACATTGAAGGCTAAATGACAAATGTAGTAACCAATAAAATACTGATATTAATATTTAATATTTATGTAGGGATAAAGTAATAAATTAATACTATTTTAATGGATTATCGCCTTACGTAATAATCCAATATTAAAAAATTAATATCGAACCAATAACCCATAATTTTAATTATAAAATTATTAAAAACTCGTTAACCCAATAACCTAGTAATAATAACCCAATTACATTTTCTTGATTTGATTTATTGATCGGTGATTTTTTTATATACTTGGAGGTTACGTAAGTGAAGAATTGAATAGTGCTAGGTTGGGATCTCACTGACTTTGAGGTGAGTGAGGTTTGTAGATTGCTTGCTTTTTCAAAAGCATGATTGAAATTTGCATTACTTTTTTTAAATACTTAATATATTATGGGACAAGTGTGTGCTTTGTCATCTATACTATTTTGAACTACTAATTGTATATTATACTCTCTTATGATTATGATATAGTGTATTGGATCCTAAATATCTGTGAGACCCCATAAATTTAGATCTAATAAATGTCAAGGATTTATAAGGGCACATTGATTTTGATCTAGTGAATTACCTAGCATCCAAAAGGACCCATGCATCGCATTGATCAGTCTAGTGGTCCTGACCCGCGAGAAGAGGCGGATCCACATATTCCCGTGTGGGTGTACGTAACTTCAGAAAATTATGTATATATACGTATATATATAACTTGATATATATATATTTATCTGACTTTTTATCTCGTTTTTCTCTCTTAAAGCCGAGTGTCTTTCGGAAACAGCCGCCCTACCTTTCAAGGTGGGGGTTAGGTCTCCGTACACTCTAACCTCCCCAGACCCCACATTGTGGAATTATACTGGGTTTGTTGTTGTTGTTGTGTATATATATATATATATATATATATTATTTTATTTTTTATTAGCACCAAAAGACATTAAAACTATTTTGGTGCACTAGTTTAAGCGTTGCACACCTCTGAGGTGAGGGCACAGGTAGGGATGTACATGAACCGGGTTGGTTCAGATTTTTTATAAATCAAACCAAATCATTTGTGTCGGGTTATTAAATCTATAAACCAAACCAAACCAATAAAGTCGGGTTTTTCGATATTAATTTTTCTCGGTTTTTTCTGGTTTTTCGAATTTTTTCGGTTTTCTCGGGTTTTCATAGTATCTAATAAAAAACAAAGAGCGGTGCTTCTTAAAAAGAATTCTAGTACAAAATATCAACATATAAGATGGAGACAGAACACTGTTTGAAGTTTTAACTTTATAATATAACTTTATAAGATGGGTTTTTTTATATATTATTTAGATGGGTTTCTCAAGTCCAAAACTAAATGTAAGAAAGAAAAAACAATTATGAAAAATTTTAAAAATATATTTATAAATTACATTTTAATAAATATTTTTATGTATAACATAATTTAAGAGTAGTATATCTATAATCGGGTCGGTTTGGATTCGGTTTGACTTTTTTTAGTTAAAACCAAACCAACCCTATAATGGTCGGGTTTTTTTCCAAACACCAAACCAAGTCAAACCAAACCACTAGTCGGGTTTTTTTTTCGGTTTGGTTTGGTTTGTCGATTTGGTGCGGTTTATCGGTTTGCCCTGTACAGCCCTAGGCACAGGGTTCGAATCCCATTTATTACTGTTGGGTGGCTAGTTTCGATCTTGCAACCTTATGATGCAAAGTGAAGTTCAATTCCACCACTCCACAAAGCAAACTTTCTAGTAAAGTCATTTAATTCATATTTATACATCAGTTTTATATTTTTATGTTTAATAAATTATCATACTAATCGGCATTCAATGATATGCTTTAACTAACGTCTATTAGCCATTGATGGTGCACTCGTCTTGTTCAAATCCTGAGTTATCTTCTGCTCACAAGGGCCATGGTTGGATATTTGATATGATTTGACTAGTACTTGATTGATACTTGTCTTACTTGATGTTTCATTACTGAATCGAACCTATATTTTATTGTGGTTGTTTGCATGCATTATTTTGAAAAACTTTCTTAACATATTGCAGAGCAATCTGGTGATTAGTCTACTCTGCACTACTTAAAGCCTTTGTAATTTATTATCGATTTCTATCGTAGTGAAAGTTGTTGTGAAGAGATTCTTGCTAGTGAAGATTGCTTGCAATGATCGCAAAATCTAAAATACAAAAAATATTGCTGTATCTCCAACACTCCGAATAGGCGGAAGAGTGTATGTCCATCCCCAACTTTCTTTCGATCAACATCGGAAAATTGAGGTTTTCTCCACTGGGAGTCATCAAAGAAGGAATGGGCATACACTGGTTCGATAAGCCAGAAGTTTGCGGGTTTGAGATTCTAGCTTTTTTAGTTATTGAGTTTGAAATTAGTAATTTGGACAAAAGTCATTGGGTTCGGTTGAATCTGTGCCTTCTATCGTGCATCCATGCATCCCTAATCAACTATGAAATTAGAAAGACAAATTCAGAATTTGAAATCTATGAGTTTGAGAATCTAACTTTTTAGTTATTGAGGCTACAGGGGTATTTTAAAAAAGTTTTCCTTTTATTTTATCTCTCACGCTAGATTAAACGAAAATCTAATCCTTGAATATTTTCATCACAAAACACTTAAAACAAGAGCGTTCTCTAGAGGACATGAGTCACCACTAGGCCGAGAGCTCAGGGCTATGTTCAGACTACTCATCAAAGTTTTGTGTATCGATCGGTTCGGTTTGATTTTGTAGTTTATCAGTTTGATTTATCGATAATCGATTTGTGGATATGCTAAATCATCATAGAACTATTAAGATATTGTTTTATCTATTATTGATCATTGTCGATTTAACTGTTAAGATTTCACACAATAAAATACTGAAAATCACTTAGAAACAAAGTGCCAAAACAAAATGAAACATGAACATGAGTGGACAGATTGCATCTTGCTCAAAAGAAAACATTGTCATCTTATAGAATAATCCATAGTATGAGATAGACAAAAAAAAAACTAAACTCTAAGTCAAGGATTTTATATACCGAATGGTATAAACATAATTTACTATCGTATAATCGATTAATCCGTTAATCTCAAACCGTTAAGAACCGATAACCTAAAAAAAATTAAACCATCATCAAAACCATTAAATCAATAACTTCTTTTATTTAAATTATCGATTTTGGTTCAACTTTAAACAATACTAGTGCCAACTCTATCTATCCTCTCGAAAAACAATTCTTGCAACTATAATAATAAAAATATAAGCACTCTTTTTTCATTCATTCCAAAAAAAATTAGCATAAACCACCCCGGCCCCATCCTTGCTTTATTGTTTTATTTACTAGCGGGGCTACGACCAAAGAAAAAGGCGTCGGTATGGAGTCACGTCAGCTATGGATATAGACTAGGCTATAAGGAACGGAGTCTTCGTACCTAGTCGCTCGACTGAAATGAGTTTAACTATTTGAAACTCATTCAGTTCAATAAGTCTAACGAGTGTACAAAGTGAGAGGCCTATGATATTCCATTAGTTCATTTTTATTAATTATTTTAAATTTTGTATTTTTTCTTAAATTAATAATTAATATGAATATTTTTTCATAATATTTATATTAATTGATATTTATTTTAAAAAATTATTTGGAAAATAAATAATTAATATTGAGGATAAAACAAGAAAATATTTTTTTCTTAATATACTAATAGTGAAAAAACAAATATTGGACAAATAAAAATGAGCGAAAGGAGCATTTGATAGCTTTCTTCTATTTTTCAATGGTAAGATTTGTATCACACAAAAATTCAAAGGACAAAGTAAAATTGTTGTATCAACAGCGTGTTCTTTTTGTTGATATGGAAAAGACAAAAAAATGCTTGTGTGATGACTCATTTTCTTTCACTTCTAAGTTCCCCATTTGGCTATATAATTACGATTCACATTTTTTCAAAATAAATTTTACTTTAGTTGAAAAATAGTGTTTGGCCATAAAAAATTCAAATGTAATTTGAAGTTGTGTTTTTAATACGAAAATAACTTATAACTTATTTTCGAACTCACTTTTAAAATAGTAATACATTCAAATATCAATAGAAATTCACATAAATAAAAAGTAAAACCAAACACAACTCCAACTTCATAAGTTCAAATAAAATAAAAAATATTGGAATAAATTAGGGCATTGAATAGAAAAAAAATAAAGCATAATTAATTACTTTTTCTATTTGTTGTTGATGATGAAATACTATTACATTTTATAACTGTCACGACCCTTACCTACCGTGACTGGCACCCACATTAACCCTCTAGTGGGAGAACCATTATTTCAGCCTAACTAACAAAAATCGCAATGTATACAAAAGTTTAAAGATGCGGAAGCAGGTTTAAATCAAGAAATAACTACTGAATTTCCATAAATTTAGAAACCATCTAGTTATCCCCAAACATGCGGAAGTAAAAATACCCTAGGAACTAAAAGTCATCGTACCAAAAATCTAAAAGTAAACAAGTCTAGAAAGGGGAATGCAATTCCCAAAAGAAATCATTAAGAGTTAACAAATGTCTGAACATCTAAGCCCCGAAAGAAGGACTAGAATAGATGAGAGAGTCCACGGCAGCATGATAGAATAGCTCACCCTTGAACTCGAACAAGATAACTACTTCTCTAGGTGAAGTCTCTCTGTAGCCGGCTGAAAATGCCCTGTAGTCAACGAAGACAGAGCAAGTATAGTATCAGTACACAAAATCAACAATGTACTTGTAGGATCACGCGGCTAGCCAGTAAGCAGATCATAGACAAGCAAACTCAACATAAAAAGCACATATATACAGAATAAGTCAGTCAATCTCATATCCAATGGTATTCAACAAGATTACAATTCAATAGCTTCAACATGATATAGATTCACACAAGGGTTCTCTCATGAGACCTACCAACATTCAACTTTGTGTCGAAATGTGACACAAACCCAAGGCTTGTGTCGGAATGTGACACCCAATCCAAATATGTGTTAGAACGTGACACTCGATACAATTTATGTGTCAAAACGTGACACCAGATTCCAGCATGCAAACAACCACAATTTCATTCAATATTCAACATTATATCACCAAGAACAAGTTCATCACACAACAGGCCAACAAATGATCATTCCATATATATTCTAGCATGCTTCCCTATTCATATACACATATGCATATCATGAAGTAATTTAACTAGTATACAAAATATGTACGGAAACAAAACCATCACCTACCTCGAATTCAAGCTTTCACAACTCTAAGGTGCAAGAGCTTTTCCTTTTCGGGTTCTTTATGCTGATTCTTGGTCCAAAAAGCAAGTCACATATACACAAGGATCAATAAAATAGCCTAATTCACAAGAAATATAACATAATTCCCTCCCAGGCCAAGACCCATGATCCTAATCCCATCCTAGGGCTATTTTCCACCATTAGTTTTAATTCAAACCCTCCCCCAATGATTACCAACCATAGTTTCTACGTTCTAGGAATCAAAGGATGAGTTTAGGCAGTAAAATCCTTACCTAAAGCATGAAAATCCATGGAAAACAGATGAAAATCGCCCTAGGTCGCCTCCTGTCGTTCTAGAAACTAATTTCTCAAAAAAGACCATTTCTGGAGTTTTTCGAACTTAAGTTGCGACTGTCCCGCTCTAGAGGGAGTCATCCCGCTCTGGAGAGATATGTGAAAATAGTGAGTTCGGAGTTTGAGCTCCAAGCCCCATTTTGCAACACACCCCCTTCCAAAGACGTATTAAAATATACCCTTCACTCCAAGTCAAATTTTAGGAGTTTTACTCGCCCCAATGCGATTTCGCGAAGTCGTAAATGCTCTGTATCGTCTTAGCTATCACTTACCCACTCAAATTAGAAATTCGATCCCCCATCATTCATATGATCACCTAGACCTCATCTGACTCAGATTTCGTCCAAGTCTGGCCTAGGCAATTTTTTTTGAAGTTACTACCCGAAGTTTTTTGGCTCGAAATTCTTCTTTATTGGCCTATTTATAATGACGGGGAATAAGTCGTTACAATAACTAGGTGTGTATTGTACTTACGACTTAAATAAAATTATAAATATAAAATTAATGTTATTGAGCATGTACAATGTTAGGGCTATCGGTAATTGGTATATATATACACACACACACACACACACACACACACACACACACATATATATATATATATATATATATATATATATATATATATATAGAGAGAGAGAGAGAGAGAGAGAGAGAGAGAGAGAGAATCTCTCCTCTCTTTCTCTCTCTCTCGCTCACCACTCTCCTTCCTCTCCCTCTTCTCTCATGTTACCCTCTCACATCATCTATCTCTCCCCCTCTCTCCCTCTCTCTCTCTCTCTCTCTATACAATTTATTGTGTGAATCTTTTTTTCTTCACCCTTTCTGTTTCTTATATTAATGCTAAACTCCATTAATGTTTTACTTGAATTATTTTTATCGGTCTTCAATATTTTTTGGGTGACTGTTGATTATTGATTTATTTTTTTAATTGAATTAACGTCGATATATTAAAAAATATCATTTTGGGTTGTTGATTTGTTGTTCAATGTTTGAATCTTCTCTTCTTCTTCAATTGATACAACCAGTTGTATTTATGTATAAGAAGAATTGTGTTTATGATATAAAAAGGGGGGAAAGCTCAATATATCATCGAACTTTGAGAAAAAATTCATTTATGTTATCTATTAAAATTTTGGTTCATTTATGTCATTGACATTTGAGAAAATAATCATCTATACCTTTATTTTTTAACTCTAATTTTGCAAAATTATTTTTACACGTGGTCAATTATAATTCGACCACGCCATTAAGAGAAAATAAAAAAAAGGGGTAACCTAACTCAACAAGAACCCAAACACTTTTAACACTTTTCAATTGGAATTTTGGATTAAATGTACTCTTTGTGCTCATTCTTTCTGAAGAACACCAAGAAATCTCAAATTTTCAACTTCTTTAATTTTTCATGAAATCACCTCAAATTTCAGGAGTAGCATCGCTCCGGGCTAGATATCAAAACCCAATATCTTTTGAGCTCGAATTCAACCTAACTCAACAAGACCCACTTGAAATTTCTTCAAAGTTTTAAAATTTTATCATTCTTTAATAGTAGAATTTTCTCTACAACTCTAAATCACTTGAAATTTTTGAACATAGACTCAAAAAAAACTACGGAATAAGGATCTACTGTCAAAAACAACAACAAAAACATGAATCAAGGTAGATTTTTAAAATTTTGGGACTGATTTTTGTTATTTTTTTGGATCTTTTTTTTAAAATACAGGTGGATTTTTTCACGAATAATTTAGAATTTTGACTTTTTAAATAAATAAAGTTAAAATTAATGACGTTGTCAAATTATAATTGTTCATGTGTAAAAATGATTTTGCAAATCGGAGTTTAAATATAATGACATGGATGAGCCTTTTTCAAACGTCAACGGCTTAGATGAATTAAACTTTTAGTGGATGACATAAATTAGCCTTTTCTAAAAGTTTGATTGCATATTTGAGCTTTTTCTCTAAAAGAAATGTATACACCTATTATTAAACTGTATCTTCTTCAATTGATACATTCAATTGTATCTTTGTATTGGGAAAAAAATTAAAATTGTGTGTGTATTAAAATATACTAATACATCTATTATCGTATTGTATCTATGTATCGAAAAAAATGATAAAATTATTATCAAAAGGTATTTGTGTTTATAGTTTCCTAACCACTTCTCTTTGTTAGAGTGTAAAAATATACACGCAGCGGAAGCACATCATTGGATCTTAAACTTACATGATAACGTAAATTAAAACAGTGAACTTGGAAGACTATCCTCTTAAAGCTTTCACAAAATTCGTCTAGAAGCAAAGACTCTAGAGTTGCAGTCTTTATGTCGCCTTCTACTATTTTCCTGAACGATTCTTGTTAAACTGAAATTTGTGTGGATAAGTGAGTATTTTCTTTTCAGAAGAGGATGATCTTCTTCTTCCTCCAAGATGCTCTTTTATACACCCAATTTTGGTGTAATAAGATCAGCCATAAGGGTCATTCAAGAGGGAATTTTAAGAGGCAATAAAGACCATAAATAGCCATTTAAACTCAAAATTCTTTTTGCCTTTAATTAGCAAAATATTTTTGCTTTTAAACACCATTAAAAGTTTGACTTTAAAAAACAATTCATTTTAGAAGATCCGTTATGTATCACTTCTTCTACTCTTTTACCTTTTTCGGATATGATTAATTAGTCAGGCTTAGTAGGGACCACATATTTATTTAACAAAGGCTTCCAATTATGACAATAATTTGCAAAAGAATGAATTAACCATATCGTAATAAATTACAAATTATTCTACTAAAAATCTGCAATTGCACTCCTCAATTTAATTTTGAAATCCACCATTACATCTTATTTAACTCCCAGTGTTAGAATTACTGACACCAATCAGTTAAATCAAATTTTTTGAAAATTTAATTTATTGACTAAATTAACCTTTATTATTTCACTTAACTTATTTCACGTGTTGGATAAAATTCACTTGCAGGGTTTCACGTGAAAACTTATAAGCAACCATAAAGGGGTGTCTTCTATCTCAAGACCGAGACACGATTCTATCAACTAATTAATATTTCACTAATATTATTTGTTATTATCCAATCTATTAGAGATTTACTGACTCATTAAAATAGTCTCACATTTTAATAGATTAAAATAATAAATCAAAGTACATAGATTATAATAATTATATCAAGATTAAGAGTATAAGTACACGTAATGGACTAAAGATATTGTTTATTAAAATTCAGAACCTAAACAATTATCTCAATTTGGCCTATTCAATACATATTAAATGTACTAGCACAAGAAGTTGAAATTTTACCATTCCATAATTAAGATTGAGTTATATTTAATCTTGTGCTATAATCATCAAGATGTTTGTCCAACTTCATCTTTGATTGTGAATATTTAATTTATCACTTATATGATCCGACAATTTTAATCTTCCGTGTATGAGTTAAAATACCTCCATACACAAAATCGTCTACTATACAACCAATGGACACATATATTCACAACGATCTGTTTAAATAAAGACTTTAAAATAAAAAGTCTTTACAAAAGATTTAAATAAAATACTATAACTTAGATACATGGTTAATAGTATATCCCAACACTCTTGTCCCTAGTCACTATGACCGAAGGTTAGCAAGTTTGCTCTCAAGTCAGCTCACCTTGTATACAATGATATGGTGGTGATATAATGTGTATTTTGTGTATTTATGTTTCAATTTCAAAGTTTATATGTGTATTTGTATATCTATGTGCAAATTTAGGAGAAACACGAGAGCGAGATTTGGGAAAGAGAAAGAAGGTTATGTATTTGTGTATCATCTCAATTTTAATTAAGATACAGGTTGTATTTGAAATATAATTTATTCGTCTCTCTCTTCTGTCTCGCTCACCTTTCTCTTCTCTAAAACTGTTGTTATGAATTATAATTGAGCAAATTTTTATAATTATAATTAGGGCTGTTCACGATTTTGGTTAAAACCAAAACCAAACCGAAAATTTAACCAAACCGAATAAAAAAATCGACATTCAAATTGGTTTGGTTTGGTTTGGTTTTAAATTTGAATAACCGATAATATTTGGTTTGGTTATGGTTATAGTAAAAAATAACCGAATAAATAACCGAACCAAACCGATAATTATATACATAAAAATTATAATTATTTATATGTATAATATTAGCTTTTCATAAATAATTAAAAATATTTTATACCTTTTAATTATTAATTTAATTTTAATATACTTATTATGTCCAACAATCCAAGCCCAACTCTCTCAACTCGAAGCCCAACTATGTGAATAGCCCTAGAAAGTAAAAACCCTACTCTTTCTTTTCCTTTTACATTTTCACTTCCAACTATGTGAATAGCCCTAGAAAGTAAAAACCCTACTGTTTTGAGCATTGATTAGTTTGGAGCTTAAGCTAAGGAAGATGTACTTTTGATTTTATTATGGTCTATGGATTCTCTAATATCTAGTTAGTTTAGTTTAAATATGTAATTTTTTTATTTATGGACAAAGTTGTTTGTATTTTGGAACCCCTATTTGACTTGCTCTTGTAAATATAAACTACGTTGCAAGTTTGGTGGACCTAATTTGCCATCAACATGTCTTTCCGACAATAAACCGAAAAACTGAACCAAACCGAACCAAACCGACAATAACCAAACCGTGGTTATTATTTTACTTGGTTTGGTTATGGTTTTAGATATTTAAAAACCGACTAAGTTGGTATGGTTATGATTTTAATCAATAACCGACCCAAATCGAACCATGAACACCCCTAATTATAATGATCAAATTATAGCTATTTATGAAAATATCTCGTTAAATGTAATGATTTCCGAGTTTACCGACATTTTTATTAGGTTGCAACTTTATTTCCCAATAAATACTAAATAATCTATTTATTGGGACAGTGGTAGGGAATGGGTTGGTGATGATCTACCTTAACAGATCCAATTAAAATATATGTTTCATATTCATGAAGTTCTGTCTTTTTGCCTTTACAATGAAAACAAAGTTTTATGGCATAATATATAAATATATTTTTTAATTTGTGTTTAGCTGATATGTGTGCCTTTTAATTTTGAATATACGTATGTAGGCATGTAAATTTGTATAAAATTAAACGAGTAAACACATGTGTCCTATGTAACATAATATATTCATAATGTGAGTTGTCATATACAACTCATGTGTCTATTTGTTCTATTTTATACAAGTTTTAAGCGCTTATTTATACACGCGCAAAATTAAAAACTATAAATATCAATTGAAGTTAAGTTAAATGACACGTTTATGTATGACAATTTTTGTTTATTTTGAAATGAACACAATTATTCAGACACTAATCTAAGTCATTTCTTGGGGTAGACCAAAGTTCCAACACATACCAAACTAATAATTCTCCAAACTGTGGCTAACTTTCACCCTGAAATTATAATCTTGGACCCATTATTGCGTGTATGGTAGGTATGATACGGTAATGAAAATTTTGGTTCGATAATTTTTAGTTTTTGTTTTATAAAAATACTATATTATTATTATAATAAATTAATTAAATATAATTCAATATTTTAAAGTTAGATTTTGATATTTTACAGTATAGAAAATCAATAATCATAATTTATTTGACTTCGACTTACATATAATAGAGAATTATGACTTTGAATTTTCAAGAAACGTTTCAATTATATTACATTGACACCTTAAAACATGTAGAAGTGTTCGAAAGAAAGTATGAACAATTCTTTGCACTAATCAATTACACAAAAGATATTTCAATCGAGATATAATGTACTTTATACATTTGTCAGTATTATAATAATAAAGATGAATTGTATGTGTAATTATTTACTTCCATACAATATTATTTATTTCGAAAGGAAAAAAACATAAATACATGCTAGCAAAAAAAATTTAAGATGTATACAAAAAAACCTTAACACCCAAATATATATACCATACCATTAGGGTTGTTCATGGTTCGATTTGGATCGGTTATTGGTTAAAACTAAAATCAAATTAATATTTCTAAAACTAAACCAAATCAAAAAAATAACGATCAGTTTGATTATTGCCAAGTTGGTTCGATTTTTTTGGTTTTTCGATTTGAAAATAATAAGTTTGTGGAGCGCATACGCATCTCGATAGACATATATACCTAGTACATGAACAATCCACAGAAAAATTACTGTGGATTTAATTAAACAATACTAGAGTTATTATTACACGAACAAAGTGACTTAGTTAAACAATACTAAAGTCATTATACACTAAAGATTAAAAGATCAAATCTTTATAACAAAAAAAATAAAATAACTCCAAGCTCAACAATTGAGAAACTATCAAGGAATGAGTACAAAAAAATTATATACCAAAATTTAAGACCAATTTATACGCACCTCAACTATTCTAGGAATAGTTACTAACCTATACTAGCAAAATAACTCTATCTAACAAGACCGACTTACTAACCTATACTAGCAAAGTAACTCTATCTAACAAGACCGTCCTAAAAGATCTGTTGTGGCTGAAATAACACTCTGAACATACTCTTTTGTTTTCCTTAAAGGGTGTGTTTGGTAAATGTTTTTCAATTTTCTCATGTTCAATTGATCAAAATAGAAAACAATTTTATCTAGAAAAACAAGTTTTTTAAAAATAGAGAAAATGATCTCCCTAATGGAAGTAGAGAAAACAAGCTCAACTAGTGACATTACACATCAATTGTATCCTCCCTACCTTCGAACACGCCTCATCTTTTCCCCCACCTTCCATAGTATTTGTCTAAATTATATGCAATTACTTTAAGGTTACTACTTTTTGCTCCCGAACACAAGAAAAAAAGGTAGGAACCCACTTATCTTCCTAGAATAGATGGAGGAGAGATAAGGGAATCAACTTCCTGATATTTCAAATTATAGAAACATGATTGAAACCTCATAATCAGATATGGGTCATGAAACTGCAAAAAGTTCATGTTCAAAGCTAGAACTTAAACTGAACAGAATGAAATATGATTTCGAATATACAGAATAAGTTACAGTTGATACCACAAATAGCAAAAGAGAAAAAGGGTAGTCAGTATCTGTTGGATATAACCTTTTTATTAGTTAGTTTTGCTACTAAGATGAATATAGGTGAATATTACAACAATATTGCTGCTTCTGTGCTTTGTTTTCCAGTCAGCTTCTCCTTTATGGCTTCCCAGAATGTTGGTATTGCAACGTCATCAGGAACTTCCTTAAATGATGGAAGGTAATTTACATCAACAATGACATGGTCACCAGTGCCTTCCTGGATCTGAAATTCGATTCAAAAGTCATTATCACAACATGTGCTGCTCGAGTCTTATTCCCTTTTAACTATTATTTATGACTTTCTTTTTCAATTATTTGTGGCAAAATTAGCACCAAGGATTTAGAAAAGGCTGAGATTTGAGAACTTTTAGTATAGAGCAAACCATTGATATGACTGATGACTCTTTTTGGCCTTGGCAAATATTATTTAAAATCTTACTTATATTGGTTCTCCATTTTACATTTCTGTTAGAAATCAACTATCCCTACAGCACGAAAACTAATAGGCAACTATATAACCGATCAAAGAAGAGGCACCATAGGCAAAGGTCCGAAGGAAGAGGTTTGCTGATTGAGTTAAGTCTGTTTTTAAGGTTCATATATTTTACCATTACATTGCTGAACTGACTAGCACAAGGCCCTCTATTCGTTGTGGACAGAAAGAAGAATGAAAGCGCTACATAAGGGAGTCAATGAAGAATTTATATTGGTATAGAGATCTTTCTCTACCTAGAGATTGCCAATACTTAGAACTTTGACAAAAGGATAGAGATGAATCATACATATGAGTCCACAATCACTGAGTGAACCTGTCCTATTAGATACCTCACCATGCAGCTCTCACGAGATCATTAGATGATTCAGTTTTACTACAAGTTAAAGCATTTAAGTGGGATGTTGGTTTGTAGCATGGACGGAAACAATGTATTTTGATTTTTGAGCATGCTAATATCTTTTTAACAGCTATTGATGAAGGACATCTTAGTCTCCTAAAGCTGATCCAATTTTGTCTCTCGTTAATTTCCCAGGAAAAATGAAAACAATAAAATAATCAGCTAGATTATAGGTTGTAAGGGGTGAGGAATATGAAAGTACTTACCACAACATCAAAGCCAAAAATAGTAAGGTCAAGCACCCTTCTCAACCAATTTGCAGCATCAGTGACTAGCTCATGATCAATCTGTTTATTATCTTCATTTTGGCTTTTTTGCTCGTCAACAGGTAGAGATTTTAAGCTGCAAAAATAGGTGTTCTTAAGAAAAGTGCATACAGAAGACAGAGGAATTTAAGGTGGAAAAATACCTATCAAAGAGTAATGGCTTCAACTCTTTTTCTTCAGCTAACTTTATCAAGGTATCTGCATTAGGTGTAGACTTCTTAATTGCGAAGAAAACCTTCTTCCCAACAACGTAAAACTTGAACATAGTGGATGAATGATCCACATATTCCTGCAGTTACACTAATCTTCATATTTAACTTGGAGGAGAAAGCTTATGTTAGAAGGAAATAATTTATTTAGATGACAACTACGGAGATCCTCCTCACAACAATCATCAAAGATGCAAACCAGAATGGACATGCATAGTAACTGTCCTTTGCACAATATTCGTGCTTCCAAAACATCTTGCAAATCTGATCAATATCTGATACAATCAAGTGCCTACCCATTGCCATTTGCATATAAGGAAAGCATCTTACATATGGATGAGAAAATACGCAACGCTTTCACGAAGGCACTAACTAAGAATAACAACAACAACATACCCAGTGAAATCCCACAAGTGGAGTCTGGGGAGGGTAAGATGTACGCAGACCTTACCACTACCTCATGGAGATAGAGAGGCTGTTTCCGAAAGAACCTCGGCTCAAAAGTCACAATCACAAGTAAGAGAGAAAAAAGGCACTAACTAAGAATGTGCAAGCTAAACCAGTTCTACTATTCAAGAGGCTGATTAAACAAATTATGATCATTACATATAGACCCCTTGCTTACCTGCACAATAGCTGGAAGAGGGACATTGAGATATTTGTAGCTATCTGTCTTAAAGACAATGGCCTGTCCATTAAAAATTGTAAGTAAGACTGCCATACAAGAAAATCACTTATCAAAAAGAAAGTTAGAAAATCAATGGATAATTCACAGGACAAATGAAAAAAAGGAAGATATATAAAGGCAAAGCTTCAAGCTGAAGCATAGATAGTCTGTCTGTACAGGATTGGATTTTTTAATAACATCAAAAGGAGGAATCCATATGCCAAACCTTTTACAGAGTAGAAGTTCAATATATAAATGTAGAGAGAAAGAGAGAGGGACCAAGAATGCTATTTATGTTAGATTGAGAATTCAGCATTACCATGCTGTGAGCATCAGCAACTCCACAAGCAACTTGGGGTTTTACAATGTTCGGAAGCGACAGTTTTGCATCGGCTAGCTTGTCTTCCAACTTGGGCTCACGAAAATCAACAACCTGCACGAAGAAGTGCATGTCAAATCAAATAGCTAGCAAGTAGAGAAAACTAATGTTCACATGCCAACAGATTTATATGATAAATGATGAAATGAGTAGTGAACTACCATAAACTGAAGTGTTGTAGCGTTTTCTTTTCCAGTTTTTGGGTTCACAGTTTGGTATTAGATCATTATATTGTGAGACAAAAGGAGCTTCATTTCAGAAACACATAAGAAGATCCTAATCTCAACGCAATACACAGATACAGATAAAATCTTGAGGCATTCGTGTTTAATTAGATTTTTCAACTTTAAGGGGTCGTTTGGTGTGAAGGAAAATACCAAATAGTCTTGGGATTAATTATGGTGTCACTTAATTTGTTGTTTGGTTGGCAAGTCCAGGATAGCTTATCCCGAGATTAATAATTAGTACCGGGATAAGTTATCCCTCCCCGGATAAGTTATCCCTTCCCTTGAGTGGTATAGTAATCCCGGGATAACTTATCTCGATATAAAATAGGTAAAATGACAAAGATATCCTTTTAAACCCTTTTTATACATCACTTTTTACATTCATTTTCACATTATTTTTCATAGCATGTATAATAACATTCACAACCTTCACTACTCTTTTTTTTATGACAAGGGAAACCTGAAACCTCTATCCTTTGGGTGCACACAGGATAAAACCCCCGCTCTTATGTAATAGCTTGCAAACCACACAAGAGAGGTAAACCGCACTAGGAGAACTCGATGCGACGAGCTCGACCCAGAAGGCAAACCCCTTGCTTTTGCTGGCAAGGGATTTCGAACTTGAGACCTCCAACATAGAAGTCCCAAGCCCAAACCACTGGGCCACCTGAAGGGTACCTTCACTACTCCTTATTTTTATGATAATTCTTCATAATTTTCTATTAAAAAATTACACTATATAAATATAATTTTTATTTATGAATTTATTTGACTAATTCTTATGTTTATTTATATTTTGATTTTTCTCTATTATTGAATTACATATTTTTAATTATATATTCTTTTAGTCACTTGAAAACTTGTATTTTATATATCAATTAAAATGAAGATAGCTTTAACATTTTACAATTTAAGAGTGATATGTGCTTAAATGAAGTGATGTAAATAATAAATCCTCTTTTACTTTAACAAACTTAAAATGGAAGTTCTATTTTTAAACTAAATAAGATGAAAGTTTTATTTTTAAATACATACGGTACCATCATAGGAATGTACACAAAAAATATTTAAGCTAAATAAGATGAAAGTTTTATTTTTAAGAATGAATAACTAAGATCTTGTTTGGATTGGCTTATAAGTTGCTGATAAGCTGTTTTCAGCTTTTTTGAGTGTATGATTGGCTAACTTAAAGCCATTTTATGCTTAGAATAAGCCCAAAAAAATAATTGGGTCCGTGTGACTTAGCTTATCTAAATTAGCTTATAAGCTGCTTAAAATAAGTTAAGCCAAACAGACACTAAATCTTGCAAAGAAAATATAAAAAAAACTAAATAAAGTGAAGCGTACTTTTGTAAACAAACAACTTGTTCTTAAAATTTATACAATGCATGTTATTTTAAGTACAACAAACCAAACATTCAATACGAAATAATCTCATCATAACTTATCCCATCATAACTAATCACATCATAACTTGTATTTAAACCAAACGACCCCTAAATTTAACCTACCTGAGCTAAGCAGTGATAAAAACAGACCAAAATGATTAACTTTAAAGAAAAATTGTACCAGGTAAACACTTGAAAACAGTCTTCCAACCTAATGGTGACAGAAAAGAAGCTGTCCCCTTTAACTGTGCAGAGAGCTAATAATGAGCAAACAGAACACAAACATGATGCATAAACATCTACATACTATGTAGTTGAATATCCAACAAATGAGAGCCATGAGACCCAAAACCCTGTGGCACACAATTCAATTAAAATGACTAGCCGTAGCATAATATTTCCTTCTTTTTGGCCATGTTTTATTCTCAGGTAAGACTCTATATAACCATATCAAAACTACTGTATTGGTTGGACAAAGAATTCCATACTAAAATCAATTTCATCCAACCAACTAATTTCGACTTGGATGGCCCTTGTATAGCAACAAAGTGACTGATCTTTTTTGAGAACAAAGCGACTGATCTTTCTCATTCATAAAGTGGGAAAAGCCTAAAACTCTCTCCTGGACTAACCAAGCATCCACTACTGTTATCCCCTCTTAAAGACATCATCAACTCAGAAAGCCTATAGCACTTGATCCCACCCAAAACACGTTGTAGCCATATACTTGGTGGGAACTGACACCCCAAAATAAGGTTTCGCTTAACATAGCTTCAGAAAAGTAGGCTGCTGAATGAAGAAACAAAGAAACAGATCATGCAATAATGATCAATAAGGAAAAGATTATGGACTGAAGTCACAAAGATTTCACAGTAGATTTTTCAATGTAAGCATAACATGGGTACCATTTAGGAAAAAGGACCTTTAGAAAATGGGGACCTCTGATTTTACTGCAGCTTTTGCTGTTAAGATTTTCCAAATCACCTAGAATCTGCTGTATTTTCAACCGATCAAGAACAGGATATATGTTGCTGAATGGGTCAATCACACGACAATCAGGATGGCATCCGATGTACCTGAACAGAAAATAACCAAAGGAGATTTAGTGTAATTTAAACCAACTCCTCAGACATGAACTTATTACATCTCAAACAGAAAGTTCTAAAAACATTTCAGAAACTTCCATCCAAGTTTCCAGAATTTATTTTGACACTCATTACCAGTTCAAGCTGAAAACAACGTGGTGCAATGTCATCTTTCAGATAGATAGGAACATGCCACAAACAGTCAGAAAAAAAAACATATCCAGTGAAATCTCACGAGTGGGGTCTAGGGAGGGTAGAGTGTACGCAGACCTTACCACTACCTCATGGAGATTGAGATAGAGAGGTTGTTTCCGAAACACCCTCGACTCGAAACCAAGTAGGAGAAAATAACAATAGATATAGCATAGTCCTATAGCGGCTAAAACTAAGAGCAATGTAAATTCCACGAGACAAAAAAACAATAACAGTAGCAAAATAATGTGATAATCGAAAACTACAAGAACACAACTATAGTGGCACGACTAGTCCTATGACCAACCTAAAACCGTCACAAGCCAGGAACATTCTACCCTAATACGCGACCTCCACACCTTTCTGTCTAAGGTCATGTTCTCAGTGATATGAAGTTGTGCCATATCCTGTCTAATCACCTCTCCCTAATACTTTTTCGGTCTACCCCTACCCCTCCGCGTAACCCCTAAATCCAACCGCTCGCACCTTCTAACCGGGGCATCCTCTGCACATGTCCAAGGCATCTCAATCTCGTTTCTCTCATCTTGTGTACCACAAAGGCCACTCCCACCTTCTTCCTAATAACCTCATTTCTAATCTTATCACTCCTTGTATGTCCACAAATCCATCTCAACGTCCTCATCTCCGCAACATGCATCATCTGAACATGTGAGTTCTTGATTGCCCAGTACTACACCCCATATAACAAAGACGGTTTAACCACCATTCTGTAGAACTTACCTTCTAGTTTAGGTGGTACCTTCTTATCACACAACACAGAAAAAAAGAACAGAAAGAAAGATAATGCAAACATGATGCAGAGGTCATTCAACTGCTTGAAGAAAGTCATTTCCATCAAGAAATTACAACGATCTATGAAAAGCATCCACATTTTACTATCAACAAATTATCAATATCAGAGATGCTATAAAAGAATGAATGAAAGCATTAAATCTTTTTTATTGCTCCAAGCCATGAACTAGGGCACATTGTTAGAGATAGCTAAAACTTTCTTATCATCTACATCCTGTTATTAATGATATTTAGCTTTTGGCTTTTCAGTTCTAGCTTGAACAATAGGGTCTCTTGGCACTCATAGCAGTCTTTTTTATGTCTCTCTTGGATTACCTCTAACAACTTCATGCTTAGAAGTTCTGAAGATGAGCTTAGTTGGGCAGACTTCCAGTGTCTGGTATATAGCTATGAAATTTTGAACACCCTATTTTTCTCAGTTTTGACAAATTAAAGGGTGCTAAGGTGATTCACAGAAAAAAATGACAAATTGATATTCTTATCAGGTAAAAATTTACCCATACCAAGTGTTTACACCAAACAAATAGATGCATGGCATTTGTTTCCACTTACACTTCTCTCACTAAACCATGCCCTAGTAATATAGATTCCCATCTCATTCAATCACTTAACCACGTTATGTAAACACTGGATGCGGGCAAGTTTTTACCTTCTTATCATGTAGTTGCGATAGAAGCTTGAAGATGCTTAAAGAAGAGATAGTAAAAAGAATCATCCCCCCTTTTTCTATTCTGCAGTATTAACCCATTATAAGTTAACAGCAGGAAGTCACCTTTGTAACTCTTGCATGCCCTCTGTATAAGTAACTTTGTTTTCAAAATCTGAAGAGCTGCTCATTTCAACAGTAATGATGTCATCAGTTGCTTTATGTAGAACGCCGTCAATTTCTTGTAACTGCCATGATATAGGGAGCTCGTAATTAAGGGCCACAAAAATTAATCCGTTTGGTGTAGGATTTAAGGGGAATGCACCTCTCTGCAAACATAAGAAATATGTCAAGTCTCAAAACATAACATGAAAAGTTCCTTAGTCATGCATAAAGCACTAGCTACATTCCATCATTTGAACCAACAGACTTTATCCTACTTCAAAAATTTTAAGCCAGGTCATGAAGAAGACATACACAAAGCATCAAATATTTGAAATTATGCAAGAAGTTTGGATGCATGACAACCATTTATCAGTAATATAAGTTCTCAACTCATTTTCCACCAGAACTGACCTTGGCAAAATCTTCTTCACGAGAAGGCTTCATCAGGTAACCAACCGTCTTGACTTCCTTGCCCATTGCCTGCTTGCCTCATAGCATAAAATAAAGAAACCTTAAGAACATTAATTGTCACTCTGCCAAACTATTTCTAAAGGATACAAAAACAATTTCTTCAGTAGTTAACTATACTTGAGAGTTTTTAACAATTAAAAAATACTGCAGTTGAGGGTTTACTATTGTTAGAAAGCATTAAAATGGCTCTAGGTAACTGCTAGAGAATAAATAAATAAATAAGAGGAATCTGTTCACCAAATATGTTTTTTCACACATCAGTAACAACATCTAATCGGGCTGCAGTTCTGCACTAAAGATTCGTTTTTTATGCTTGCTTTGTATAGGATAGTTAGTCATTCAGCAACAGAAGAAACTATCCTAAGAACTTAGAGAAACTAAACTCTTTCACATTTCTGGACATAACTTCTCTTTTTCACATTCTTTTTACTCAAGATGACGAAATATGTACCAGGATCATCCCATGGAATCACAAGCCTCAGCAAAATCTGAAATTTTATGAAGTCCCTCAAGTAATTGATCTGATGCCATAATTGCTATTGTGATCAGCAGTTAAGCTGATAATGAGAAACCAATCCATATGGAATTAAAAAAGGAGAATAGAAGAAGAAATGAATGGTAGTGACTTTTAGCAAATCTTTTGTCTATCAAAAGACACCAAAGTAATTAGCAACAAATATCCTCTTTAATTTAGATGTCCTTTCCATACCAATAAACCACTGCAAAACGCTCATCGACCAAAGTGATGAGGAGAGGGAGGTAAGATTTCACGCACCAACAGCTGCAGATATTGGAGAAAACTTGAGATAGAAAGCAAAAGAAGGACTTGTTTGCCACGGTACAAGAATTTTGGTTTTATATGAACAAATACTAGCACCAACTTTCTGAAAATGGTGTGTCAAATGGTCTAGCAAATGACATAATACTACATGCTAAGACGCAAGAGATAAATGGAGATAGAGATTCAGCAACAAGGTGCAGGCTCTTAGGAGAAGAGTTATTGTAGCTAAGTACGGTCTCCAAGAGGAAGGTGGAGGATGGACACCATCATGTCGCCTTATGGGTACTGATTATAGAAAAATATTTTGGGTGGGGATTATTCAATAGCAACATCATTTAAAGCATGAAATGGAAATAGAATCAGTTGTAACTTTATTGTAAACCTAGTTGGTGCAGTGACGACACCCTCAGTCATGCCTTTCATGATCTTTAGCATATTGAGCCAGAAGGTTACTGCAATCACTCAAGTATATAGGGCACAAGACAGTGGAACTTTTGGAATTTGAGATTCAGGAGAAACCTATAAGATTGGGAGATCTAAGAGTTCCAAAATCTCATGGAATTACTCTACAAGTAAAACATCATATGGTGAACAGGATGCTTGGAAATGAAATGGGAGGGGAGAAGATACAATGTTCCAGCACCTATCAGTGTAGATTTCCCTGCACTCGGAAGAAAGGATGACCTCCCACCTGGCCGATAACAAATGTGCTGCAAGGGGGGATTCGTACATATGGAAGTATGAGGAAAAGAAGGATAGCATGTGTTAGCTGGTGATACATGTGGTGTTACACTGCAAACGTTAGGGAGAGGACGTCGACCGCTTGTTGCTAAATCAGTTGGGAATACAGTGGGAAATGTCGGGTATTATCAAGGATGTGATGTTCAGCTAGGTTTTTAAAAGTAGGAAGGAAGATGCAGAGCATTGAATGTAGCCCCTTTCACTATAATGTCAGTACTTCGGAGGTGGAAAGTAACAAAAAGGCTTCTCAAAGCGTGAAAATTGAATTTGTACAAATGAGGAACTGCCTTTTGTTTCTAGTCAGTTTTTGTACAACATGAGGTTCCTGTTAATATAGATGATTGGGGGCTAGTTGTATAGATACATACATCCACAACCTTATGTAGGCTCCCTACTTTTGTATACCACCTGTATAGCGGGAACTCCCCACCATGTTAATCAAACTATTAATTTACTAAGATAAAAGTAAGAAAGGTCATGTTGGAACCAGAGGATGCATTGAAACTGGGCCTGGAGAAAACATCATGTGGTACGAACCAACTGTTTCAGAGAAGCCACTGTGGTGGAGTTATTACGGAGTTGCCCAAAAAATCTTATTTAAGTAGATTAAGGAATTCCAAATGCACACCAGTACACAATATTTTTTCTCACCTCTTTATTCAAATGGCAGATAGTCAGAGGCAGTTCTTCAAGCTTGTTAATGAAAATCTTGCTTGAATTTTCAGTTCCAGGACTATATTCAACATCTGACATGAATGTAGAAATTTTAAGATTCAGAAGAAACAACAATTTCACCACCTGACAGAAGCCAACAAATTTCTTCAATATGAATTACAACAGCAATTCACAAGCTAGAACAAAGGAGTTCCCTAGAGAATGAGAAAGAAATCCTTTATATTGTTCGAAACTATTGTCTGAAGGTACAAGATAGTTGTGAGCTTATACCTGATGCTTTTTCAGGAGATCCTGCAAAAATAGGTCAGATGATTAGATGCTTGCAAGCACATATGTGAGAGAATGACAACAAACTTTCCACCCACAGTTACTACAGATATCAAAACTTCTGTGAATAATTACCATACCCACTCACCTCAATCATACAAAGCATGTTATATGCTGGTCAAGAATTTAGTATGGTAATGTAAGTGATTCTAAGTTTTTGAGGAAAATGCAGCCTTTTATAGTTTTAGAACCTTTTCGTGGAGCATAAATTTGAAAATTCAATCAGAACCTCAAAAGGAACCTTCTAAATGTTAGAGCTATGGAGTGAAATGCATCTGGAAATAGATCGGTTTAAAAACTAAAAACAATCAATTATTTAGCAACAACTATTGGAAACATCTTAGTTATTTGAATCAGAAAACTTCACGTGATTTCTTCTTATTTCCCTTTTTTGATAGGTTAATGCATAGGTGGGCTTATCAACAAAAGAAAAGTTCAATGCATTGAAACTCACGTATAACAGTGATCAGCCAGCCAGAACTTATCATTTGGGAAATCTCCTCGTCTTTGTAACTGGAAACAACATGCATATAACTTCCAATATTGTCGCCCCATTCCAAGGAAACCTCACTTACAAAGTTGTCTATGGCTGATGGCCTGAAGACAAAACAATTGTAGGAATATAGTCTTGCGTTTTCTTGGAGGAGGCGCACCTAAAACAAGTAGTTGCAATTGATTGAGATTCCAATTTTTCTGAAAATGTCAGTCCACACCATTGCTCTAGTGCCACTTATATGGTGAATAAAATCAGGACTTGAGAACTACAAAAAAAAGCCAAGGACCAAGTATTGAAGAAAAATGAAGAAATAGAAGGAAATGGATATAAGAACTATTGATGAAGACAATTAAACAATTTTAGTAGGCAGGGAAACTTTGAGACAATAGGAAACACCAGTGCAAAACATTTCTTTACACAACCATATCAATAAAGGTGATACACCAAAAGTAATGCAAAACAAAAAAGCAGAAAGGACATCACCTTAGGAGCAGAAAGATCAGGTCCATAGGATATACCCTACAAAAATTGAAAGGTATAACATTTCATTCATAAAAATCAAACCATTCCTCCACTACCGCAAATAACTAAAAGGAGAAGAAAAATTTCTCACAACCCATAAATCCAATTATTTCAGCAATGCAGCAAATTTCCTTAAAAGAATCATCTTTATCCAATTGACAATAACAAAAAACAATAAACAATTTGGCAAAATTAGATTGAACAGTGATTATCATCGAGCTATCATAAAAACTGCCAATTACATGGCTAATCAAGAAAGCACTCAGAAGGTAAACAACTAGAAAGAAGAAAACTATGTCTATGTGAGTTACACACAGCCAAGGGAAGATCTAGGAGGGGGCGAGGGTGTTCATCCAACCCCCACGGCAAAAAATTACACTGTATTTATAAAGAAATTATTTTTTGTTTTCAGTATATATATATATATAGGTTAGCTTAGTGGTTTAGGGGTTTTAAAATTCACCATGAAGTTCCAATATCAAATCCCAAATGTGAAAATCATGGATACAACACAGACAATTTCCAAACCCAGATGAAGAACAACCTAAAAGACAGTTCTTTGATGCAATAACCCCATAAAGCAAAAGATTCATATAGCGAAATCCAACTAATTTAAGATTGGGACTACTTAGTTGATTGATTGCATGTGACTTCACGGAAACATAATGCACAAAGAAACATTCATAATCCCAACTAATATGTAAAACAACTCATGGGTATTCTTGGGAATTCTACAATTTTTCAAGAATCAAGAAGAAAACAAAAATGGCAAAAAAAAATCAAGAAAAAGTTGATATTTTTACAGTGAAGATGTTGGAGTATCGAAGCTTGCGAAGAACATAAACAGCACCAGGCCTAAGAGAGGGATTCCCATTTTCATCATTGCAGGATTCCAACAAAATTGAAGCGTTCAGCACAATACCTTTCACTCCACACATTCTTCTTTCTGTGTTTTCTCCAAAGTTAGCTTTGCATAGAACTGCGTGAGCTTAACATTCATAAAAGGTCGAACTTTTTTGGGTAAAGTTGAAAATGTTTAGTTAGGTCCCAAAATATTTTATCATGTCAAATGTTGTAAAAGAAATTATTTGTTCTAGAATGATCCTACAACAAAACTTAAAACTCTCTTTACCACTTTAATTTTACGAGTAATTCTTTAACCTCCTAATCTAATTTGAAGTTAATTTAATATCGCTCTAAAAATATAGTATCAATATCATTATAGAAAATGCATTACACACGCGTCATGTCATTGTTATAGCAAAATATCTTTACTATGTCAGATTTATGTAAAAATTATTTAAATTATTTATTTATTTATTTCATTTCCTTTTGTTTATTTATGATTTTTTCTTTTCCTTATATTTTTTAAACACTAATTAATTTAAGAAAAATAGCGATCATGTGCAATGAATTTTGAAAAAAAATTATTCCATTAATCGCCGGCCACTTGCACAACTACCATTGTCAGCCGCCGATCTTAGTCATCCTGATATTTTTATATAATCTCAATTTTCAGTTCCTAATTATTTTTTTAAAAAAACCAGAAATTATTTACAATGATTTCACATAATTTTTTTTCTTTCTCTATCAGTTACTTGTATCACCATTGCCATGATCCATTCTTAATATTGAATTGTCCAATATAATCTAATTTTCCTTCGTTGAAAGTCTTTATTTTTCAAAAAAAACTTAAAGCAAAAAATATGAATTTTAAAAATATATAGTAAAGAAAATAATGTGGATGTTGAAGTTTTCTATGACTTTTATGTGTCTATTTCATGAAAAATTGATGGATTGTGGTGGATATTGAAGAAGGAGAAAGGGGATGGGGTGGGGTAAGAAGAAAAAGAAGAAGATAGGGCTAGGGAAAGTGCAGGGAGGAGGAGGTGGTGGGGTGACGGGGGTGGGGATAAGGAAGAAGATGGAATGGGAATGAGAATAGATATGGGGCGGGGTGGGTGGGTACGAAGAAGATGCAAAATAAAAAAGGTATTGACTGAAAAGGAAAAAAAGGGGACCACTTGTTTGTTTGTTTTTTCAGCTATTTACTCGCCTAATTATTTTGTATTTTCCACGTTAGCAATTTGGGTGGTACTAAATTTACTTCAAATTAGATTTGGGGGTAAAGAATCACCCATAAAATAAAAGTATTAAAGTAAGTTTGTCTGTCAAATAAATTGAATAAGGAAAAGGTCAAAAATATTTATGTCGTCAATAATTTAATCTAAAGATATCTTTATTGTTACTTAATAGATCAAAAATATTTTTTTCTTTGTAGAAACATTTTTTCCTAATAATAATCTTTTATTAGTAAATATTTATCTTACTTCAATTCAAAAATAATAATATGAAATATATATATTTTTAATTTTATTTTTAGGATTTTTTTTATCTTTATCTAGACGAAAATTAATATATATATTATCAGTTTAAAAAGGTACATATAGTTATTCTATTTTAATCGATAAAATGAGATTAAGAAGAAAAAAAGATTATTTTTTATTTATTTTATTAGTTGAAATAATTTTATATATAAAAAAAGAACAAGATTCTTTGCCATGTTTACCATATGTGTGTTTATCATTAGTTTGTCGATCCTAGGTGATTAAGAAAGAAGGGGTCACATCACCCTTATTTGTCATATTATCATAGCAATTTTGTCGAGTATAGTTGGACTTCAATTTTTAAGTTTAAGGTATCTAATTTTGAGATGTACAGAGAGTTGGTCACAAAATGTCTCCATAAATATTCAGTGTTGAAAGTTTATTTGTTGTAATATGTTCAGAAGCTTTATTTGTTCATCTATTTATCAGAATTTATAAGATATCAAGCTCAATGAAGTATCTTTGTATACCAACAAAGACAAAATTAGTCAAGACCTTATAAAAAAAAGCTTTGAGAGGTAAAAACATAGCTTGATCATAGAAACTTCGCAAAGAAATAAAGAAGTGTAGATAGAAGAACCCCTTAAATAATAATAATAATAATGCATATAAAAACATTTATAACCGAACTAATTTGTAAAACAATTCTTGGGTATTCTTGGGAATTCTATAATTTTTCAAGAGTTGAGAAGAAAACAATAGAATAGAAAAAAAGAAGAAGATATTTTTACAATGAAGATGTTGGAGTATCGAAGCTTGCGAAGAACATACACAACATCAGTCTAAGAGAGGGACTCCCAATTTCATCATCGTCGGCTTTCAACAGAATTGAAGCGTTCAGCACAATACCCTTCATTCCATACATTATTTTTCTCTGCTTTCTCAAAAGTTAATTTTACATAGAATTACGTGAGCTTAACATTCACAAAAAGTAAATTTTTTTGTGTAAGTTGAAATTGCTTGGTTAGGTCCCAAAATAATTTTATCATGTCAAGTTATATCCTTAATTTCTTTGTTAGTTCTAAAATGATCCTACAAGATTAGCACCTTGTTTGGATGGTTGTTATTTGTTGTTGCATAGTACTGTGTTATTAATTTAAATTAAATAAGAAAAAAGGTTAAACTACTTCTTTCATTACTAATTTGGTCCAAAAATATTTTGATAGTTACTTAACGGGTCAAATATGCCCTTTTTCATGATAAATTTGTTACTTTCTTTTCTTTTAAGACATTCTTTTTCTAATAATAATTTTAATTTGTAAATATTTATCCTACTTTAATTCAAAAATATGAGAAATAAATATTTTAAATTTATAACGATCCATTCCGTCGTTATAGCATTGATTGGAAAGAAAGTATGTGGGTAAAGTTTTTCAAGGAAAAGACTTAGTAAATATTTCATAAAAATTTCAAGTTAGGCTAGTTTCTGACGAAAACCTTGTGTCATGAGGATTAGAGACATCTGTGATTCAATGTGTAGCGTTTAATAAGTTTGAGAGTAAATTATGTTAGTTGAGGGGCTTGAGTGATCCATAAAAACTTTCAAAATGAGAAATAGATTCGAAAAACTATGATCACAACGATTTTCGTGATGATATATATTTATTTTGTCATAAAATTCAGTATGTGTTGTAAAATATGGGTACTTGAAAACACTCCTTGAGTTACTGTCAATGGTCGTTGTAGCTAGACCCCTATTGCCATAACAACCCTCAGCCAAGATGAGGGATCACTATAACAGCCACTTGATCGTCATAGCGGGATCGCCTTAGCGGCCTTCGACAGTAAAATGTATTTTTTTGATTTTTAAACTTATTTTCTCCTTAGCATCCAAAAGCACGTCCTTAGACTTGAGAGAGACGATTTTACATCAAATAGGACTTTTTCCATTGTTGAGGTAAGATCATTACTCCATTCTAACGTCTATCGATCCAATTTATTTCTAGAATCATTAGAATGGGTAAAATTCTTGGGTTTAGGCCCTAAAGTTCATGTTGATGAAAATTACTTATGGATACTCCTAAATGTGCATAATAATAATAATTCTAGATAGTTAGATTTTACTTTCTAGCGTAGTGTTTCTTTCCTTTAGCACGAATTAAGGAGAATTGGGTTAAATTGATGGGTGAAACATCCTAACTTGATGGTTTAGGTATGAACAAGATAAAATTAGTGGCATTTAGCTTTTAAGGCCTAAAATTATACAATAAGTAGTTGACTATTGTATTGTTGTTCCTTTTCGACCGTGAATGATCTGAAGCTTCGAGAAAAGGCAAGACTTTTGGCAGATTAGCTTGCATTCGGAATCTTCGATTAAGGTAGATTATGATTTGATTGGAGTTTAGACTTGATTTATATTCATGTATGCTATTAAGTTGAATGCTTGTTGATTAATCTTCATACATGATTGTAATTAATAATGTGATTATGATGCTTAAGATTACAGAGGTTATCGCTTGACTAAATTATTGAATTTTTTGTATTGCAAGTATACTTGCAATTGTAGTATATTGAGTTATATGTGTGAAAGTAGTAACGTATCATGACCGGAGTCTACACCCTCGATATGACCTGCATTCAAGATCACAAATGATCCCAAGCGGACCCTTGATATTGACATACTGCTAATGGATAATTCTGACATTTATGAAATGTGAGCGAAAGTTGTAACTTAGTTAACTAAATCATGTGCTAAATATAAGTTTGAAATAATAATTAAAGGATCCATGAAAGATGAACAATTATTGTCTGAATAAAGCCTCTACTATTTAAAATGAAAGAAATAAGTCTGTTAGGACATGGCCATTAGAGCAATAACAAAACTAACAATAAACAATATATGTCAATAATTCACAACAATCTCAATGAAAAACCTTATTAAGTATTAAAAAAAGAAATACATTAATCAAGAATTCATAATCAGGAATAAACAATTCAATAAATCATACAATTCGGATTTTAAATGTGATGAATTCGAAAGTGGGTTTGATAACCCTAACTATGGAATTAAGTTTATGAAAGTTGAGTAATCCTAGTCATGAGGATGAAAGGAATTCCTCATTGCAACCCTACATGCCTTAAAAACTTCACAATTCTTAAAAAAAAATCCTAACTTGATGAAGACCGATCAAGAAATCATTTTTTGAAATTTATGGATTTGTTATCTTAAAAACCTTATAGTCAAGATTTAAGATTTCTATCAGCGATTCATGAATAGAGAAAAAAATTAGGTTGCTTGAAATCTATGAAGAAGGACTTAGCTTGATGAAGGAGGATGATAGGAGGAGAGAAAACCACTTTTAGGGCATAAAAGAAAGGTCAAAACTGAGAAAATTTTAACTAAAACTGACTTAAATGATTTTTCGTCGTTCAACCGGTGTTTCCACTAGTGAAATGCCTATCCAAAATTGTTCAACACAAGTGAAACGCATGTTCAAAATAGAATATCTCTAAAAATTTCATTAACCAGCATTTTGTCGGTTAGAAATTGTTCAACATTGGCGAAATTCATGTCCAAGATAGAATATCTAACAAAACTAAAATGATCATAACTTTTGACTCAGACCTTAGATTGATGAGAGGTTGGTGGAGTTGGAAAGAAGGCTCAACGATCTTTAATTTGATATTCATATTCTATGAGATATACTTATTTGAAGTTGACCCAAGTAAAATCTTGTACCAAATCTCAATCGGTAAGGAAACTTTCAACTCAACTTTGCGAGAGGATTCTTATGATCTTAATTCACCTCCAAAACACTTACCACACTTATAAATTGATCTTAACACCTAATCATAATTAGGTATCACCAATATGGGCTTATACGCATACGTGAAAAGTTTGGTTCTAAGCTTAGAAGTTGTGGGGCCTTATAATATCTCCCCCTTGAAATTATTCGTCCTCAAATGATAATTAAGACAAGGTAGCCAATTCAGTCTCACTTTTTCTCAACTTAAACTCTCTAACAAGGTCATAACCATATAGAAAAAAACATGAGGCACAAATATAAATGTCACAAACTAAAACAATCAAACATAAAGTGTATATGATGAGTTTAAAACAAGACGAGGACTATTATCTCTGACATTGTTGTCCCGAGGAATGAACAACTTGGGTATCTAGCATTCAGATCCTCTTTTTCTTCCTACGTAGTCTATTCAACAAACTAATGCTACCTCTTTGGTTCTCAACTTCAGAGCCTATCGATATAGTATCTTGATCATACTCTCATAGGATAAACTATATTTCACTCTAACAATCTCCAATGGGATTATGAGAGACAGATCACCAACACACTTCTTTAATATGGAGACATGGAAAATGAGATGCACCACTGCCAACTCCATAGACAACTCTAGCTCGTAAGCTATATTTCCATCCCGCTCAAAATACTGTAGGGACCAATGAAGACCTATTAAAGTAGCCTCACCCAACTCCAACCAACTAATTGGAGACCTACACCTTCTCTCATACAATGCTTCAAATGTATTTATCTGAATACTAGAATGATATATTAGTATTATAGGCAAATTCAATAAGACGTAGGCGATCATTCAAATTATCTTTAAAGTCAATTGCACAAGATCTCAACGTATTCTCTAGAGTATAAATAGTGCGCTCTTCTTGTTCATTGGTCTGCAGATAAAAAGTTGTATTAAGGTCCGATGCCTAAACCCTTCTGGAAAGATTTTCAAAAATGAGCAGTGAATTGAGTACCTCTATCCTAGATGATAGAAAATGGAACTTCATGAATCCTAACATATCTCGAATATACAATCTAGCATAATACTCAGCTGAATCTGTAGCCTTAACAAGCAAGAAATGGGCTAACTTAGTCATTCTGTCTACAATCACCTAAATTGAATCATGTTGTTGACGTGTATAAGGTAGGCCTGTTATGAAATACATGTTAATCATCTCTTATTTCCACGTAAGAATTCTTTATCCTGAGCTTTACCATCAAGCCTTTGATACTCAACTTTCATTTGCTGACAGTTGGGACATTTTACTACAAAATCAGCAATATTCCTTTTTCATACTATTCCACCAGAAGACTTCCCTCAAATCATGACAAATCTTAGTGGAACCTAGATGAATATAATATCTAAAACTGTGAATCTCTATCAAAATTCAGTATTTCAACCTATCTACATCTAGAACACATAACCTATCTTGATACCAAAGAATCTCATTTTCCTCAATAGAGAAAAATTCAACCTTATGCTTGTGAGCTGCATTTTTCAACCAAAGTAATATGGGATCACTATCTTGCTTCTCCTTCACTTCAATCACTAATGAAGACTCAGAACCATTCTGAACCATCACACCACCATCATCAGAATTCGTGAGATAAAATCTCAAATGTGCAAACCTATGCACCTCTTTCGCAAGCTTTTTCTTACCTTCTTCTATATGAGTAACACTCCCTAATGACAACCTGCTAAGAGTGTCGGCAATAATATTTGCCTTATCCGGATGGTAAATCACACTCATGTTATAATCCTTAAGAAGTTTAAGCCATCTTTTCACTCAAAGATTAACTCTTTCTCACTGAAAAAAATATTGTAGGCTCTTATAATCTATAAAAACATCAATATGAACACCATAAAGGCAATGATGTCAAATTTTCAGGAAAAACACC
Organism: Solanum dulcamara; assembly: GCF_947179165.1. Classification (NCBI taxonomy): domain Eukaryota; kingdom Viridiplantae; phylum Streptophyta; class Magnoliopsida; order Solanales; family Solanaceae; genus Solanum; species Solanum dulcamara. The sequence goes on along the minus strand of NC_077241.1, from coordinate 9,428,482 downwards.
ACTACTGCTAACTTAAGGTCATGAGTGAATTAGTTCTTCTCATGAACCTTAAGTTGTCTAGAGGCATAAGCAATGACCTTACCATTTTGTATCAAAACACAACCAAGACCAACTCTGGAAGCATCACAATAAACTACAAAATCATTTGTACCCTTTGGTAAAGTCAAGACTAGAGCAAAAGTCAATTGAGCCTTCAACTCCTAAAAGCTCTTCTCACAACTACTAGACCACTGGAATTTGGCCTTTTTGTGTTAATCTGGTCAATGGGGCAGCAATCGATGAGAACCCCTCAACAAACCTCTTATAGTAACCAGCTGAATCCAAAAAACTCCTAATATCGATCGGAGTAGTGGGTCTGGACCAGTTATTCACTGCCTTAATCTCGTGAAAGTCAACCTGAATACCCTAATTAGAAATAACATGTCCAAGAAATGCAAATGATCTCAATCAAGATTTACACTTAGAGAATTTAGTAAACAATTGTCTATCGTTGAGGGTCTAAAGAATAATTCTAAGGTGACCAACATGCTCCTCCTCACTATGAGAGTAAATTAAGATATCATCTATAAATACGATAACAAATATGTTGAGCTACTATTTGAACACTCTATTCATGAGGCCTATAAAATCTGCAGAAGCATTAGTTAGGCCAAATGACATAGCAAGAAATTATAGTGATCATATCGAGTTCAAAAAATTGTCTTTGAGATATTATACTCTCTAACCTTCAACTGATGGTACCCAAATCTAAGATCAATCTTAAAGAAATAAGTGTCAATCTAAAGCTAGTCAAACAGGCCATCAATTCTAGGGAGGGGATACTTATTCTTAATTGTGACCTTGTTCAACTGGTGATAATCTATACATATTCTGAGGGAATCATCTTTCTTATGCATGAAAAGAACTGGGGCATTCCATGAGGAAACACTAGCTATGATGAAACCTTATCTAGAAGGTCTTTCAACTCTTTTAACTCAGCTGGAGCTATTTTATACAGAGGAATAGAGATAGGTTGCATATAAAGAAAAATGTCTATTCCAAAGTCTATCTCCTTATCAAGAGAGACTTCGGAAAGATTATCAAGAAAAACTTCTGGAAACTCACAGAATATAGGAACTGAATGAAGAGGTGGGCTCTCAAGGTTGGAGTCCTTATCTCGAACTAGATAATAGAGATAACCCTTAGAGTTCATCTTTCTGGCTTTAATATCAGAGATGAAACAACCCTTAGGCACTATAAAATTATTCTTCCACTCTAAGACTAAATTATTAGGAAATTGAAACTTTACAACTCTAGTTCTATAGTCAACCAGAGCATATCAATAATACAACCAGTCCATACTTATGATGATATCAAAGTCTACCATATCTAACTCTACTAGATTCGTTATGGTATATTTATGAAGAACTGAAATACTGCAACTCATATAAATTCGTTAAGCTAAAATTGACTCTCCGACGGTGGTAGAAACAAAATAGTTTTCTAAGAGTTGCTCAAGATTGAAACCAAACTTTACTGCAATATAAGGAGTCACAAAAGATAAAGTAGCACCAACGTCTAACAAAACATAAACATCAATGAAGAAAACTTTTAACATACCATTAGCCACATCTAGGTAATTCTCCTGATCCTAATGAGAAGGTATAGAAGCGGTTCTGGCTATCATTTGCACCAGAAATGGTGCCCTTCTAAGCATGTCCATCTTTTGTAGCTGATGGTGTAGTTGATCGAGTTTTGTTACCTTTGTTGCCCTGTCTCATGGAGGGGAAAATCTTGAGTACATATCCTACTTAGCCACATCAATAGTATCCATTCTTACCAAAAAGACATACCCCGAGGTGATTTTACCATACTTATTGCAAGTAGGGTAGGATGGATAACCTTTTGCAATACTACCCTGAGATCAAAAGCCAAAATCTCTCATTCTATGATTATTTCAATGTCTGGATGCTGGTGTAGTAGCTGAATATTGGGTTGGCCAGATGACCTCTGTTGAAAGAAGGACCTATTCATATTTTTGGTCTTTTGCTGACTGAACTCATGACTTACTATTTGGGCCAACTTATTTCAGAACTCCTCTTTATCATTCAACTTATCCTCCTCAACCTGCTGAACATGAATCATTAGCTTGGCTATGTCCATATCCCCAATTAACATCGCTACCCTACCATCTTTGTTTGCAAGACGGGAGAGCCCAGATATAAACAAGCTCATTCTGCTCCTTATATCAGCTACCATCTCCGGAGCATAATGTGAAAATTGAGTGAACTTAAGGTTTTACTCATGTACATAAATAAAATCTCGCTTCAGGTCTAGGAAAGAAATGTCCTAAGAAGACATCTTCAAATACAACCCAGCTTAGGGGTGGTGCATTCTCATCCCTAGACTTCTTTCACTAATCAAACCATATTCTTGAAACATCCTTAAACTCTACATCACCAACATGCATCACCTTAAAACCTTATGAACCTCATTAATAAAATTTTATGGCTCCTCATTAAGCTTTGACCTTATGAACTCAGGTAGATTCATCTAAAGAAATTCACGAATCCTAAAAGTGTCTAGAACACCTTGGAAACGTACAAGGGATGCTCCCTAATGGTCAACCTAAGCCATCATATCCTGAGTCAACATATGAATGATATTGCGAAATTCAGCATTGGTAACATCAACATGAGGTCCCTAAACAATAGGTGCATTGGGCCCTCTAGGTCAGATGGGAATTTGTGTCTCTTGGGGGTTTTTTATCCTACTTGGCGAGACATCTTCTGTTCCTAGTTTGCATCATATGACCAAAGACTCTTCATGGAGGCATGATCTGAAAGATGTATAAGCAAAAATTAGAAAAAGTGAATAGAGTTAAACTCTATTGCTCGAATAAGATTATGAAAGTTAGGAAATATTTCCTAAATATCTGTAGCCTCCCATTATAAGTGTGGTGCATGTCACAACCATAAAAATGAACCTACTAGATTTGACTTTTTAGACATCCTAGGATGCTTGAACCTAATGCTCTGATATCAAGTTTATCATGACTTAAGTCTACACCCTAGGTGTGGCTGACGCTCAAGATCACGAATGACCCCAAGCGCACCCTTGGTACTAGCATACTGCTAATAAACAATTCTAATATTTATGAAATATGAGCAAAAGTCATAACTTCATTAACTGAATCATGTCCTGAACATAAGTCTGAGAAAATAAACAAGGGATCTATGAAAAATGAACAACCATTGTTTGAATAAAGACTATACTATCTAGAATGAAAGAAATAAGTTTGTCATAACATGACCTCAGTGTAACACCCCGTGTTATTCTATCCTAGACGGAGTCCGAAAACCATGAGAAGAGTTGATGAGATGAACTGACCTAGTGGACCATGAGTGTCCTCGATGGCCCATAGAGAGTTCTACGAGTTGTAGGGACAACTCGTAGACCTTCCCAACACTTAGTCAAATTTTTGACGTTGAGATCCATTCCTACAATTGACCTTACAATTCGTAAGGGTTTTCACGAGTGGAAAAGATGACCAGTAGATCCTATTGGCACTTAGAAAAAAATCAAAACTTGGAGTCACTCCCATGAGTGGAGTCGAAGACTCATCAAAGAGTCTATGAGTTATTTCCACGACTCATAGAGGAAGTTCAAAGACTCAGAGATGCAGGGTTTGGGGAAATTGATTGGCGAGAGGGTTTTATGTTTTGTCAAAAGGTCTACGACTTGTAGAAGAGTAGTTGTAGACCCAAGACACGATTTCCAAAAAGTCTAGATTTTAGGCCATATTTCTATGACTCATCTTCTACGACCCGTAGAAGTTTCTATGAGTCATAGAACTGACTCGTAGATGACTAAAACCAATTTTAATGAGGATCAGTTTGGTCTTTGCCCATCTTTTTCAAACCAAAACCCTGAAGTTTTGGGGCTATTTTGAGTCCCTTATTAGTATCCCAAATGCCCAATCCCTCATCAACACTTAGATTAACTGAGAGCAAGGACTAGAGAAGAGAAAGATACTAGGGTTCAATCATACACTTTTATCCTTCCAAGTTATGATCGTTCTCTGAGTTCCTGATATGTAAGGCTTATTAAAACATTGGACTAAGTTTTTCCACGTGCCCTATATTTTCTTTGAGTCGAATTGATCCATGAATTGAGTACGAATGTTCATATGATTTGAGTTCTTGATGTATCTATGATTTTACTGAGTCCTTGTATATGTATATATATTCGATTGTGCCTTGTTGATGTTGATGAGTTGAATATTTGATTTAACTGTTAATGCTTTCATCCCATGAGCCCTAATTGAGTATTATTTTAAATATTTTTACACAATGATTCGGTCTATAAGTTTGATTGGTGAATGTCAGTGAGAGTGAGTCGAATGAATTGGATAGTAGAAGTCTTTACATTTATAGTCATTTTGAACTTGAACATTTTAGAGTCTAAATAATTGTTGATTCCGAGTCTTCATGAGTCATGGATGAGTCTTGAAAAGAGGTCCAAATAAGAGAATTAACGATTGAGATGAGATTGAACTGATTTGAGTCCAATGTGACTTGATGAGGTGAATTGCATAATCTTATTTGATTTGAGTGTTATGAGCATATTAAGTCTTGAAAAGAGTATTGAGAACTAAATTGAGTAAGAAAAACTAACAATTCGAACTCAATAAACTACGTAGCCAGCTAGGAGAAGATTGAACCATAAAATTGGATGTTTACCTTTGTCCCAAAAGAGGACTTGATTTGATTGATTATGGATCCAAGATTGGTTGATTCGTCCCTTACCATGGCAAAGTATTGGATGGACGTGAAAACAACATCGGCTTATTTTACATCACCAGCTCATAGGTGATGGTTGTTGGTTAAGAGAAGCTCCCAAACTTTTAAAACGAATGGTTGATTAGCTGAGTTGTATTTTACTAAGTTTATTTCTCTTAAAAAACATTATTTATTTTAAACTTGCCTTCCTTATTGAGTTGAGTGGATTGCAGAGTTGAGTCTCTTGAGATAAGTTGATTGATGTTGAGTCTGTTGATTATATTCTTTTCCTTCCATTTTACACCCTCGTACATTCCATGTACAAACGCCATTTGGCCTACATTATTTTATAATTCAGATACAAGTGCTAAAGATCATCAACAGATGCTTCGTTGAAGATATATTTTTTCCTTATAGTGGTGAGACATCCTTGATTTTTATAGGTATCATGTTTATTTTTATCTTTACTTTGAGTATTTTATTTTGGGTAGCCATTGACTTATCATTGGCACCTTCTTTACAGTGATAGAGGCTTTATAGACATACAATGACTATGTTGAGTAAACGTTTTGGTTTTCAAAACTGTTATTTGATTTGAAGTTGATTTGGGATCTGGTTTTACTTGAAAGTCTTTCAAATTCATATTGAGTCTTCCGCTGAATGAATGAATGTGTGATTGGACCAAGTGGTTCATTTGGGAACCTGTGATGGTCTTCGAGTGCCGGTCATGACTAAGGTACTCTTTTGGAGTGTGACAAACTTGGTATTAGAGCATAGAGTTCAAGAGTCCTAGGGTGTCTATGAAGCCGTATCTAGTCGAGTCTTACTTATGGGTGTGTCGTGCACCACACTTATAATTAGGAGGCTATAGAACATTTGAAAATTGTTTCACTTCTTTAAATTCTTAATTCGTGAGAAGAGTTTAACTCTAAAAAAAAGTTCCTTGCAGATAATGCCTCCTAAACGTAGCGCCAGTCAGAGGAATGCTGCCAATACCGAAGTACCTAAGTCTGAGATGTCCCCATCTTCTAGAGTGAGAACTTGGTGTCGACCTGCTCGATCTGTGGAGGAAACTTAGGTGCCTACTACTCAGCCAACTCCTACTTTAGAGACTAAATTCAGAGCTGCTATTGCTATGCTCACTAAGTTTTTAGCTGCCTGAAAATAGCAGCCAGAGCTCACCAGCTCCTAACTCTTGTTCTCAAGATTTGTCTGCTATCATAAGGATTAGAGATTTTTTGAGAATGAATCTACCAGTTTTCACGGGTTCTACGGCTGAGGAGGACCCCCAAAAACTTCATCGATGAGATGTGGAAGATACTGAAAGTAATGCATGCTATTGAAATTGAGTGGGTTGAGTTGGTTTCCTGTCAGCTCAAGGATGTTGCTAATGTTTGGCACAACTAGTGGGAGGAGAGTCATGGTGAGTATGGTGAGCCCTCTATATAGGACGAGTTCGAGAGAGCATTCCTTGATCACTTCTTTCCTAGAGAATTGAGGAAAGCGAAGAGTTAAGAGTTTGCAAACCTGAAACAAGAGGGTTTGATAGTAAAGGAATATAGTCTGAAGTTCATCCAGCTGTACAGATATGCTTTGGAGATGATACCAGATATGAGATCAAAGATGAGGGAGTTTGTCTTTGGCTTAGGCAAACATGTGAAGAAAGAGTATAAGGCCTCATTATTGATTTCTAACATAGATATTTCCAGGTTGATGGTGTATGCCCAATAGGTTGAGGATGACAAAAAGAAAGACAGAGAAGAGCATTTAAGCAAGAAGGTCAAATCAGTTGGAAATGAGAATGAGCATAGGCTAGGTAAGGGCAACAAGTCCTTTTTTCAGAAGAGGCCTTCCATATATTCTCCATCGTCAATGAATACACCGGTCTCCCAGTCACAGGTATGATCAAAAGTCATAGAGCCACAAGAACTTCAGGGCCTAGGGTTCTCAATTCCAAGGGAGTGTAGCTCAAGGTTCAAAGGTGAAGCCACCTTGCAGCAAGTGTGGTAAACTCCATTTAGGAGAGTGTAGAGAGGGTACCAATGAGTGCTACAAATGTGGTAAGGTGGACCATTTTCAGAGAGAGTGTTTGATGTGGGGCAATATGGCCCAATATTCTTCTTCGGCACCACCGATTAGAGGTAATCAAAGAGCTGCTACTTTAGGTACGGGCAGAGGGTCAAACTGTTTGTATGCTATGGCTAATCGCCAAGATCAGGAGAACTCACCAGATATTGTCACTGATATGCTTCGAGTCTTCTCTTTCGATTGCTATGCTTTGCTTGATTCGGGTGCCACTTTTTCATTTGTAACCCCTTATGTGGCTAATAAGTTCGATAAAATCTCTGAGTGTCTTCTTGAGCCTTTTAGTGTATCCACGCCTGTTGGTGAGTCTATCTTAGTGTCACGTCCCGGGAGGGTACCCTAGATGTAACCGGCACTCAGAAACTATTTTTGTCTCCCAAGCGAACCACATAGCCTGATCACACATCCGTTCATTCATTCATTCAGCGGAAAGTTTAAAAATAATGAATAATTTAGTAGACAACTCAAATCACCCATCACTATCTAGTCTATGAAGCCTCTATCACTATCTAATTGGTGCCAATGACATGTTCATGGCTACTTCAAATCAAAATGAAAAAGTCTAACTCGATGCAAGAATACACAGACGGTGTCCTCCGAATGTAGGGGAGGACTCACCAATACGCTGAGTGCGAATAGATCCCCAATGATGCTCCTATTGACGATCTCTTAAACCTGTCTCTGCATCATAAAATGATGCAGGTCCAAATGGACATTAGTACGTGGAATGTATGAGTATGTAATATGGCAGAATGAAACATACCTCAAGAAAGAATAGCAACGGTCCAAATATCTCAAATCAGAAAGATAAGAGAGACTCAAATAAGGCGTCATAAGTCTAAAGTAAGAATACATTTTTAGACAAAGACCAATCACACATCATACAATCCAATCCAATCATACACAATACAGTTCAATTAAATCATATATCATCCGATTCAATCCAATTGTATACAATCGGTTCAATTCGGTCATATACGATCCAATCCAATCCAATCATATACCCTTCCACTGTATACTTATCCACTCACATATCATATAATACAATCCATCCCACATCACCTAATCCGATCATATAAAATCAACTCAACAATCAACTCAAATGACTCAACTCAATAAATATGCAAATAAAATTATGCAATGTTTTGCAATTCAACTCAATCATCTGCAATCACAATCAAACCAATCAGATCAAGTACAATCCATTTAATTGGGATTTTCTCTAACCGACAACCATCACCATATGAGCGAGTGATAGTACAACAAGCCGACGTTGTTGCCACATCCGTTCATACCTTGCCAGGGTATGAACCAATCAACCAATCATGGATCCAATCCAACCAAGTCCTATAATGTCAGGACAAATATTTTTGGGGAAGCATCCGACTTTAACAGTTCAATCCCCTCCTACATTTGGCGACGTAGTTTATTGGTTCGAGTATGGACTATACTCTTACCCAATTCGGTACTCGATACTCCTCCCAAGACTCAATATGCTCATATCTATCAAGTGAGTAAAATACTCAAAATACTCATTTAGTCTCATCGGACTCTTTCAAATCAACCCATTTAGTCTCATTGGACTCTTTTCAAAACTCAATCAAATCTGGCCTCATTGGACCTTCTTTCAAATCGACTCATCTCAAATCATCAAACTCTTCTCTTTAAAACCTATACAATCTCAAAAATCGACATTGTAAAGTAAAAATACTCAACTCACTTATACTCAAAATACTCGTGTTCAAAAATAATTAAAAGATTTCTCAAACTCAACTCATGCTTAAACTCTTTTCAAATCATAGATGAAAATAATTACTCTTTAAACTCAAAATAGTGTATAAATAGTTTATGCAAAAATTGTTCCAAAATCATTTATTTTCAAAATGCTCATAAGATTCCAACCACATCAAATTAGGTAAATCACATATCACATAATCACAGTAGACTCCAATCCACTTCATCACATAACATCCTCATCAATATACCTCTTTATCAATCATTCTACACATTTTAAATAAGCACCATTCACGTCATCACTCACATCATCATCAAAACATCATCATCACATCATTATCATATATTATCATTTACATCATCATCAAATATTATCATCACATCATTGTGAAGTATCATCATCACATCAATCATTAAACATCTACTCAAAAATCCTTTTTTTTGTCCTACGTTCATTTTATAGAAGCAAAGGGACATTCTTAACTAACCAATTGATTCTTTTCATTCCAATCAATACCTATATAGACACAACTATCCATCTCAACCTCAAGACAAATTATGACCAAAGAAATGTCATCTTGGGTTCATGTGAATGAAATATGAATCCATATTCTCAACAAAACTCAACTCAAGAATATCATCAACATCTATAAATCTATATACAAAGATACATTTGTAGTCAATAATATGAAAGATAACTATTTAGTAACTCAAGTCATTAAAATTATCAACCAACCAATAGTATCTAAAAACATTCTATAATTTAGGAAAACTTTCAAGAAAACCTTCTTAGAAGGTTCAACTCTTTCACAACTTCTATTCAACACATCTATGGGCATATGAAAGAACTCAATCCATATTTTAGGTTAGCCTTACATACCTTGTTTAAAGACTTTGAAGGAACCTTGATGTTAGGTCTTCAATGGAAGGCTTGAATTCTTGAAGCTCTTGAAGGCAATCTTTGTTGGAGAAGGATTTGGAGAAAAAGAAGAAAAAAAAGAGAGGGAAAATTTTAGGGCTTTTTAGAGAGAGAGAGGCTGCAATAATATGATCCCAAAATGGTCTAGGGTGATACATATATAATTTGGGTAAGTTCCCAAATTGCCCCTTCTCAAAAAGTTCTGAAAATAGGCAAAAATGCTCCTGGCGCGATAGTGGCGCATCGCGCCATTAAAGCGCCAGGCTGATTACGCCTAAAACCTGCATATCTTGTAGTGGCGCACCGCGCGAAGGACCAAACTACTAAGGCATATTCTTGGCGCGATAGTGGCGCATCGCGCCCTTACAGCGCCAAGGCCAATATTTTCTTGGTTCTGGAAGTTGGCTTGAAAACCTTGCACACCTTCTAGTGGCGCGCCACGCCAGTGACCAAACTACTGAGGCATGTTTCTGGCATGATAGCAGCGCGTCGCTCCACTGCGGCGCCAAGCCCAGTTTCCCAGCAATTGCAACCCAGGCCTGAAAATCTTTGTTGTGCTAGTTTGTAGCAAAATGGCCATAACCTTTGATTCCAAACTCCAAAAATTACAATCTTGGTGGTGTTGGAAAGAAAACTCAAAGACCTATAATTTGGTAGATTGTGGTCTACCCAGTTCTTTATATCCTAGGAGATATACTCCTTTGAAGTTGAACCTTATACTAACTCATCCGAAAACTTAATCGATTGGAGTTCTTTGAACTCGACTTGGTGTTAGAGATCCCTTATGACCCCTAAGCACATCTAAACACTTCAAATACTTAGGAATTAATCCTAACTCATGTGTAGAATTACAAGTCCTCCGGTCCGAGTCTACCCACACGTGAAAAAATGTTCGAGTCTTTGCGAAATAATTTCTGGGGTGCCACACTTAGCTGATAGGGTATATAGGGATTGTACCATCTTAATCTTATCACAAGGATACCATGGCTGACTTAGTTGAGTTGGACATGGTCGATTTTGATGTGATTCTTGACATGGACTGGCTTTATACTTGTTATGCCTCTGTTGATTGTAGGTCTCGGATTGTTAAGTTCAAATTCCCAAATGAGCCTATCTTAAAATGGAAGGGTAGTCTTGTCGTGCCGAAGGGTAAATTTATTTTGTACCTTAGGGCTAGAAAGTGAATCTCAAAAGGGTGTATTTATCACATCCTGTGAGTGAAAGATGTGGAGTCTCCATCCCTCGAGTCTATCTCAATTTTTAATGAGTTTCCTGAGGTTTTCCCTGATGATCTGCTCGGAGTCCCTCCTAATAGGGAGATCGACTTTGGGATTGGTGTCCTTCTTGATACACAATCTATCTCTATTTTGCCATATAGAGTGTCTCCTACTGAGTTGAAAGAGCAACTGAAAGATTTCCTAGATAAAGGCTTCATTCAGCCGAGTGTCTCACCTTGGGGCGCTCCTGTCCTGTTCATGCGAAAGAAAGATGGGTCGTTAAGAATGTGCATTGACTATCATCAACTGAATAAGGTCACCATAAAGAACAAGTATCCCCTTCCCAACATAGATGATCTATTTGACCAACTTTAGGGTGCCATTTATTTCTCAAAGATAGACCTTAGATCAGGCTATTATCAGTTGAAAGTGAGGGAATGCGATATCCCAAAGACTGCTTCTCGACCTTCATTCCCATCCTGCAGCCAAAGTGATAGCGACTGTAGCATCTGGACTCGATATGGTCACTTCGAGTTTCTTGTTGTATCCTTTATAACGCTCCTGCAATATTTATGGAATTGATGAATCGAGTGTTCAAATAATATTTGAACATGTTTGTGATTGTGTTCATGACTGTTGACACCAATTTTGACCATCCACAACATAAATTAATAATCGAGTTTCTTATTTTAAACAATTTTAAAATAATTTGTTTGCAAAAATCTAAAAATATTTTTTTAGTTACTTCTAAATAATTTTTTGCATTTTATACTTTTTGAACGATATATATTTTTTTATAATCACTGCCTTTTATGGTTATTCAAAAATCGTCTCAAAAAGATTTTGTTTTTAACTAAATATTTGGTTAATTAGTTTGGCTCAATTAATATATTTATATTTTAAATTAACTACTTTAAATTTAAGTTGATTATCTTACTTTTAAAAATTAAGAAGCTCGTTAATTAATTGATATTAATTCGTCTTATTTAATTTTTTAGCCTACTTCACTAATTAATTTTATTTTTGATTAAATCCTTAACTTATTTTGAATATAATTGAAATCATATGACCATTCCACATTGTAATTCTAACCTTTTAAATTTATTTTCTTCCTAATTCCCACCCCAATCATTTATTTTTTACTCACTACAACAACAATATACTATTCTCTACGTATCACTACTATCCAACACCTATGCATTTATATAATATGCACATACTACACCTATACAATACCTAACCGACCCACAAATCCAATTCCATCACCTTAATATATTCCTAACCTACCCAATCACGATATACACACCTCAACTCCCACGTGACCACGTATCCCCAATTCCACTACAATATATTTAAACGCAATTTCATATATTTAATTCGTACATTATGCAACATTCCAGTAACCCATCCCCTTTTTCCTTCGCAACAACATCACATAATACTATATTAATATACCCATACCCATCAATAACACACTAACCGACCCCATAACATTAATATATTTCCTACCCCATATTACTAACTTACATCCTTACACATATACTTCAGCCCATACAATACTTCCCACCGCCCAACAATACTGACCACCAACTCCCACAACAACATGTCCATTTCACATGCTATCAACAATTACACCACCAAACCACTATCATAATAATATATTCCCATAAACACCACCCAATTCAACAATAATATCACATATAGATATATAATATAATATACTATACTTAGCACTCTATATACCTAACACTAACATAACCCCACTGCCCATCCCTCTTCGTCTTTCTTTTTCGCCCATTTCCTATTATTCATCCGCCCATTCCCTACTTTTTCTTTTACCCATACTTACTACAACATAGTATTCTATTCGGACACAAATTTTTGAATTTTAAAATCTCAATAAGCTTTAACTTTTGCCTAGACTACTCTTAATCCTTACATGAAGACAAGCTTTTAACACTCACAAAAAATCCTTGCACTCTGATATTGAAAGATATCTTGCAAAGAATTTTCGAATTTTCGAATTCTCTCTATTGCACTTGATTTTAATTGAAGAGCAAGGGTAAATTCGTGATCGAAGCGCTCCCGTTCATTGCCCTACAACAGGTGATACTCACCTCCCTATTCTCTTTGTTTTCTTTGTTACTGTACTAAAATGTAGTGCTTATTTTTTAGAAAAGTTATATATATAAAGAGTAATCTCTACTCATTTTTAGTTATAAGAAGAGTAATTTTTATCTATAAAAATGTATGTTGGGCACCTAGTTCGAAGCTCGTAAAAATTCAAAGTTCTCTCCCTTTCATGTTCAGCCGTCACGTAATAAAGAAAAGGTTCATACTTCAGGATAAAATATTCCCTTGAAATAAGTTTTGTCATGAATTAATGGCATCTGGTGATTTATTTGGAATGAATGTTAAGTTTGGTGCAAGCTATTTTTTTCCTTTGTTAAATTGCAAACATACTGCATATAGCTTCCTACACATACATGAATTTTTTTTTTAACTTCTTTCGTGTTATTTCTTTAGCAGATATGCGTGCATAAATTTCTTTTCAGATTTTAAACAAATGGCATGTATAAAATCTCAAATTATCTTGTTTTAAAAAATGTGAATTTTTTGTTAAGGTTCTTTCCTATTCTGTTAACATATAGTATATGAGTTCAAATTTTTCTTCTAAGTCATGTATAAATCTCGAAGTATATATATATTAACTTTCTCATGCCTTATAAAGTATTGCTTCGTGCTTGGCCGCTTCTAGTTTGGTTCATAAGTTTTCAATGTATCTTGTCTGACACTTAACTCTTGCATATTTTGTATTCTTGTATTTTATGTCCGTAACTTTACTTGACTCTATATTTGTTTACTTAATATCATAAAATGTTGAATTGTTTCACTAATCTTTTTACTCTCTCCTTATTTGCATGAACACTTTGAGAGCAAAAATGGAGTCTCGGTACTCTAGCAAAAATTGAGTCTCATAGACTCAAAGTTACCATCATTTCCGTACATGAATTTGATATCTTAGACCATACCGAATAGCAAACAAAATAACAGGGCCTTGCTCAGAGTCACTCATGGCTACTTATATTTTCAGCATTTATTTGTTTACTTATTATTATTATGATTATTTTTTATGCTTGTATGATTTGAATATGTTCTCACTCTTGAATGCAATAGCTAACATAATATAGATGTTTGAGTTTGGATATCTCTAGTTAGAAATGAAGCATCATAACAGCTTTTCAATTTTTATTTATATTAAAGAGACCAATATTTTGCTTCAAGGCCAAGATACTCAAAAAAAAATAATATATTTTTAAAGCACGTACGCTAGTTTCATGTGCAAGGGTCACATTTTAGTAACTATATGTTGTTTCAAAAGAAATTTCAAGCCATTTCATTGCAACTATAAAAAGGTTTTGAGATGCCAAGTTTATCCATTAATTACAAAGTTTTTTTAAAAAATTGCACTTAATTACTTGATTTTTTTAATTCTTTAGCACTCATCTTTAGTTTTAATTAATTAACTTAAGTTTGGCCGGTAATTATTTTTAACGAATCTTAAAGGATGCTAACCTCTTTCCTTTAGGATAACTAGAACCCTTACCTAGAATCATATAAGTTAAGTAGACCATCAATTGGAGTTAATTTTAGCATTACATTTGTTAAATATTTAGGTGTCCTAATTAACTTAAAAAATAATTAGGTGACAACTCTTTAAGTAAATAATTTAGGAATCACTAATATATTGTACACCGTTTGACCTCGAGTTAAAATGGAGTATAACAGCTTGGCAACTCCGCTGGGGAATATTAGATTCTAAACCATAACAAACTTAGGTTAATAGAGTTTTCTTTATAATTGTATATTTTTACCTTAATTGTTTGATATTTTATTTATGTGATTATTTATTTGCTATCGCTTCATATTAATTGTATGTTTGTTCTTGCTTTATGTAATTGTATATTTGTCATTGTTTTATGAAATTGTATATTTGTTACTGTTTTATAAATTGCCATTCCGTTCCTACTTCCTCCAATTCTGAAAAATTGACACTATCACACGTACACTTGAGGTGTGTTTTGCGCACCCACAATTTTTTTAAAATCTCAAAATTAGGAGAGTTGGCATATGCATGGGGTCTATGAATCTTTTTCTGTGTGACTGCATGGCCTTCTCACACGAGTTATCCGCTCGGAAACCTTTTGTGTAGTAAGACAAATCTTAGAAAAATATAAAATAGAGTTGTGCTTCCCCTTCAATCTAGGTCATGCATGCTTACACCTTAGGTGGGTTGACCCTTGGTGTTAATTCCACATTTAGGAAAACCACACATATGTAAATGGGTTTTCACGACCCAATGACTAATAAGAATATTTTTTGCAACGTGATAATGATAGACAGATCCAAGCCTAATTTTGACATAATGAGTTTGGAAAATGTGTCATCATTTTATTAATTTGTATTGTAGGATGGATTTAATATCACACGTGCCTAAAATTAGGATGGTTGAGGGTGTCCTATACAAATTGAAGATGTGGTGGGAAAATTTCAGCCTAGTGAGAGATCAACAATTACGAAAAAATTGGGGTTCCTCACTATACTATTCAAGATCTCCCTCGACAAACATGTGGTTAGAGCGTTACTTCCATTTTGGGATCCAGGTCGTGTTGTGTTTGCATTCAAGGACTTTGAGCTAACACCTACGTTGAAGGAAATTCATTATTTCACTAGTTTGAAATACCAAGGAAGAGGTTAGATTATTCCACACAGTCAGTCAGGGAAGAAGTTTATTCGATACTTAGGATTGAAGAACACCAAGAAACTTGGGTGCTTCAAACATAATTGGGTTTTCTTGGATTACTTATATGAGAGGTACGGATACTCAGATGGTTACAAATTATTCAGAAAAGAATTCTCTTATACTTCTGGCCATTGTCAAGTTAACCATCCTATTGCATTTGCTATGACTTTACTGGAAACTTTGATATTCCCACGAGAACATGGGAAGATTAGCACTTGTATATGCTCTGTGGCTAAAGCACTTTTCAAAGGAGTTGATGCAAAACAAATCACCCTAGTTCTTATGATTTTGGCTAAAATACTTCAAGCCATTGGAAAGTGTAAAAGAGGAGAAACAATCTTCTTCGAAGGTTGAAATCTTCTTTTGCAAATGTGGGAGATGGAACATTTTTACCAACGTGACAACATGGTAGACATATGCTTTAGTAATACAATTCATATTAATAGTTTTATATAAGGATGTAAAGGTATGTGTCTCCGATTGGTACTAATGATTGGTACGAGTTCTTGATTTTCCGCACTAGTGACCAAATTCAATAGAAATATCCACTACTCTCATGTTCTATTGCCTACATAAGATGTAGAGGGTGTTACTATATCTAGCTTATTGGGTTGGGAGGTCTCCATCCATATGCTACGATATGCGTGCTCCAATAGTTTGGTCAATCACAAGTAATTTCTATTCGAGCAAACATGAAATTTTCTGAAATTTCCTTTAGATCAGACTTTAAAGTCCCTAGAGCTGATGAGATTCTTCATGAATGGGATAATATTATCACGTTGGAGGTAGGAAATGTACCAGCAAGAAGAATTTCAAAATATCAGATATGGCTTCAAAAGGATCGCAATAGCATAAGCCCGAAAGGTGAGCAAGATTTTAAGGATATTAGGACGACAGTTTGGATACAACATTATCATGTTGGAACCAAA
Source organism: Solanum dulcamara (assembly GCF_947179165.1). Taxonomy (NCBI): domain Eukaryota; kingdom Viridiplantae; phylum Streptophyta; class Magnoliopsida; order Solanales; family Solanaceae; genus Solanum; species Solanum dulcamara. The sequence goes on along the minus strand of NC_077241.1, from coordinate 9,412,034 downwards.
ATAGTTACCCCAGAGATATGGTCTCAAATGGCAAATATAATGCAGATTCTGGATAATGCGAGAGCAAAGCCTAGCAATGTTGGAGCATCATGCTCATTCCCTCCACCATCTTGATTAAGAGCAGAAATTAGGCCAAGTCTTAGGATTGTTTCCATATTATGTCTTATTTTCATGTTTTTTTTATTGTTATTGTACCCTTCTATTGTTATTTAATGAAAATTTGGTATTTGGTCTTCCAAACTCGAATCCTCTCAATTTCATGGCTTGGATCAACCTTTATAATCCTCTCAATTTCATGGCTTGGATCAACCTTTATAATCTTGTTTATTTGGCATTTAGGTCCACCTCCGACATAAAAGAGGTCCCGTGCATATTTAGGACATATTTGTGTTATGGATTTCTCCTTTTACTATGTGATTTATTTGCTATATGATGCATGTTTTATCAACACTATTTGCCTAATTGATTGATTGAAGCAACAATTATCCATTTTATACTAACAAATTTCTCTCTTATTTTGTAGAGGTTCTTTTTTTGATTTATTTCCCCAAAAGTTGATTTGCGTTGACTGCGAACTGGAGGATTATTCATACTTCACTAGATCAAAAGCTCAATCATCCACCGATATAGCTGCTTTAAGTGCATTCGATCAAAATGGTTTGGGACTTGTCACTATTCCAAGAGACAAACCTGATGCTTCAGAGGGAAGAGATCCAATCCTTTATGATAAATACATTGCTAACCTGATGCAACAAATGGCCAATAGGCAAAGTGAAACCTAATGCAACTATTCCACCTGTTGACTCTCTCTTGTCTCAAGACTTTCCACCAAATCCTTCCATTCTCAAAACCAATCTGACTGCTCCCAAACAACCCATCAACTAAAAACAAGTCACTTTTATAAATATCAACTCACAACAAACCAATCCACTACCTTTCACTACCCCATATATTTCCCAAACTCCAGTACTTCAAACTATAACACTTACCCAAGCTTCACTCACCGAAACTATCACACTTACCCAAACTACCCCACTCATCCAAACTAACTCACCCACCCAAAATTACTAAGCGACCCAACACATACTGGTGACATACACTGCAATCCCTAACACATAATATATGCCACAAATATATGTAGCGGAAGCTCAACCTTAATTTACCCATATGCTAGCTATGCCAGAAGTTGATTCATATGAGGATATAGAGAAAGAAGCCAGTTCAAAAATAGATGAAAGTGTACCTAGGGAGATTCATAATTTGAAGAAAGCATTCAAAAGTATCCAAGTCCACAAAGGGTGGGAAGGGCTTGAGTATGAGGATTTATGTGTTCATCGCGATGTTGATTTGCCTGTGGGATATAAGGTACCCAAATTTAATGTGTTTGCTGGGATGGGAAATCCTCGAGCTCATTTAAGATCATATTATGACAAGATAGTTAGAGGGGGGAGGGGTAAGATGAGGTCATTAGAATGAAGTTATTTATAAAGAGTTTGACAGGAGAAGCCATGGATTAGTACACAAGTCAGGATCCAAAGAAATGACATAGTTGGGGTACCATGGCACAAGAGTTCATGGATAGGTTCAAGTTTAACACTGAGGCTATACAAGATAGGTTCTATTTGATGAAGTTGGAAAAGAAGTCAATGGAGTCTTTTAGGGAGTATGCCATGAAGTGGAGAGCAGACTCCGCAAAAGTTCAACCTCCGATGACAGAAAACGAGATGACCTTTCTTTTTATACAATCTCAAAAGGATGCTACGTACTATAAAAAGATAATAAGTGTGGAAGGAAAAAAATTCTTTGAAGTTGTTAGGATGGGAGAATTCATTGAAGAAGGTATTAAAACAGGAAGAATCACTAATTTGGCAGCCTTGCAAGCAATAGGTAAGGCAATTTAGTCAGATTCAATTAAAGTTGCCCTTAAGAAAAAGAAGGATGGAGTGTCCATTGTCATGACCATCCAGGAACATAGGCCAAACCAAATCTTAACATACCAAAAACCATTATCCCAACCTTCATACTATAGTCAGTATATTGAAGTTCCTTAGTCCTATTACCAGCCTTCTTGCCCCCTTACCCAGTTTACACCACTCAACCAATATATTATCTACCCATAGCACCTACCTATCCAAATCCATCATGATACCAACCTATATACCCATTTCAATCCCATTGCCAATCACAAAATCATCAATTAAAGGCGCCCAAACCCTGCCGAAACTTTTAAAATAGACGAGGCAAAACCTATACACCTCTAACCGAACCTTTATCCCAACTATATGAAAGGTTGAGAACTGCAAGGGTACTCCAACCAATCTAAGGACAAATTCCCAATCTCCTTCCAGGATGGTATGATGAGACTAAGCATTGTTCTTATCAATCTGGAGCTGTTAGATATGATACCGAAAAATTGTCTTACTCTCAAGGATAAGATTGGGGGGCATTGATCAAAAAAGGAGTCATTCTCTTCAAAGGTGCAACCCCTAATGTAAATAACAATTCTCTGCCAAACCATGGAAATGTGAACATGATCACCATTGATGAAAAATGCAATTTGGAAGGGACCATTGTACCAGTTAAAGAAGAGAAAAATGTTGTGACATCAACCTTTATTGCTTCCATAATCACAGTCCAAGAATGAGCACCAATTGAAGTGGAATTTCTAGTTCCCAAGCCTAAGATCACAGTTTTAGTTTCTCAATCAACTTCTTTTGACACCAAAGCGGTTCCGTAGAGTTACTCAACTGATGCAAGGGACAAAAGAAAAGGAAAGATAGTTGTAGAAACTACTGATGCGGGAATGACAAGATCTAGGCGTTGTTATGACCCTGAAGAAGTTGCACGAGCAATACCAAATAAGAAAAGTAACCAAAAAGGGTTGTGACAAGGCTGAAATAGAGGATTTCTAGAGGAAAATGCCAACGAAAGAATATTCAGTTGTTGAACAGTTGAAGAAAACTCCTGCCCAAATTTCCTTGATGTCATTACTGATGAATTCTGCAACTCATGGGACAGCTTTGGTGAAATTTCTAAGTGAATCTTATGTTCTGGCTGAGATCATAAGTGAGAGTTTTTCAGCCATGGTAGGGAAAGTTTTTGAAGCTAACAAAGTCTCTTTTTATGAAGATGAATTGGTACTTGAAGGTTTGGGGTATTACAAAGCATTGAACAGTACTGTCAGGTGTAGAGACAAGTTTATTTCTAGAGTTCTAATTGATAATGGTTCAACCGTTAACATATGTCTTTTAATTACCCTTCGAGCTTTGGGAATTGATATTGGAAAAATTCGTGAAGGTCATGTGAGGGTTAGAGATTTTAATGGAACACAAATGGGAGTCACAGGAGAAATTGTTTTGCCATTGTAAATTGGACCAGAGGAGTTCGTAGTAGAATTTCAAGTATTGGACATATCTACTAGCTAAAATTTATTGCTTGGGTGGCCATGGATCCATATGGCTGGTTTGGTCCCTTCTACCCTACACCAAACTTTAAAATTTATTTGGAATTGTCATGAAATTGTTGTTCAGGGAGAAAGTAATAATGTAATGTATCCTGACAACTCGATCCCTATTGTTGAAACTACGGAAGAACCAGATGAGTATGTATTCCATACTAGGAAAATTATGTGTGTCACTCAAGTTGAAAGGATAAAATTGCCACGCATGCTTATGATGGTTTGGGAAATGCTAAAGAATGGTTTCATGCTCGGTCGAGGTCTTGTAGTAAACTTGGATGGAATAGTGGAACCAATTCAGTTGCCCGGTCAGAAATACACCTTTTGTTTAGGATATGAGCCTATTCCTCAAGAAGTCTTGTTGGTCGATATCAAAAGGAAAAGTGACATTCCTTTGACACAACCCATCCCACTCTTAAATCAGTCATTTTTCAAGGCATGTGTTACACAAGAATCAGGGGAGGCCGCGAAAGACAACCTCGTGGAAGGACTCAAAAACCTGTTTATTGAAGAAGTGGAATGCAATATAATTTTGAAGGATTGTGCCGAGATCTTGACCATATGGGATGCTGAGCCTAGAGATTCTTTGAACAATTGGACTTGTAATCCATCCCTGGTTCTTCGAGAATCCTTGTAGATTATTGTATTATAATTAACAAAATAACATGATTCAAAATTGAGGCCTGAATTATGTTCATGAAACTTGAAATGTTTTGCCTTCACCTTTTGAAAGATTAAATGCCATATCTAAACTATGTTTTCCTGCTTTAAATTTCAACATTTGTCCTTAATTATTTATTTTATTTTATTTTATTTTTCTTTCTCTTTTTTAGCAAGCAAACTAATAAATCTGTCAATACCGAGAATGTGACATGTAATGAAACAAGAGAACAAATTCCAAGTAATGAATAATTTTTTGCTGAATATGAAGAAGATGTGTAGCCTGAAGAGTTGACTTAAAATTTTGAACATTTTGAGAATAAGGAAAACCCAAATTTGGATAAAACTAAGATGATAAATTTGAGAGATTTAGAACTAGTGAAATAAACAAGAATTAGCATCCATTTGACTCCGTCCCAAAGAAAGGAATTTATTGATCTTTTGAGATAATATATGGATGTATTCGCATGGTCTTATGATGATATTCCAGGTCTAAGAACATACATTGTTTCACATAAGTTGCTGACTGATCCATCTTTCCCCTCGGTCAAGCAAAAGCCAAGAAAGATCAAGCCTAATCTGAGTTTAAAAGTTAAGGAAGAAGTTTCCAAGCAATTTGATGCCAACGTCATCCAAGTCACAAAGTATCTTACATGGTTGTCCAACATAGTGCCAGTGCCAAAGAAAGATGGAAAAATCAGAGTATTTATAGATTATCGAGATCTCAACAAGGCCAGTCCGAAGGATGATTTCCCTCTTCCAAACATTCACATACTTATTGATAATTATTCAAAGCATGAGTTGTGGTCATTTATTGATTGCTTTGTAGGCTACCATCAGATTCTAATGGATAAAGAAGACATTGAGAAAATGACATTCATCACACCTTGGGGAGTATATTGTAATCGGGTGATGCCTTTTGGACTCAAGAATGTAGGGGTAACATACATGAGAGCTATGACTACCATTTTCATGACATGATCCATAAGGAGATTAAAGTATATGTGGATGATGTCATTATCGAGTCACGTAAGAGCTCAGATCACATCACAGATTTGTAGAAGTTCTTTGACAGGTTAAGGTGATATAATCTGAAATTAAATCCTACAAAGTGTACATTTGGTGTCCTTGTTGGAAAATTGTTGGGTTTCATTGTAGTAGGAAGGTCATAGAATTCGACCCTTCAAAGATAAAGGCTATTCAAGACTTTCCTCCTCCAAAAAGTCAAAAAGATGTAATAAGTTTTCTTGGTCGTCTCAATTATATTAGTCGATTCATTTCACAATCAACTGTAATTTGTGATCCAATCTTCAAGTTGTTGAATAATGATGCTTCTACCAAATGGACAGAAGATTATTAACAAGCTTTTGACAGAATCAAAGAGTATTTGTCTTGTCCGTTTGTCTTGGTGCGTCCAGAACTGGGAAGACCATTGCTTTTATATTTATCAGTGTTAGAAAATGCATTTGGATGTGTGTTGGGATAAAATGATAAAATTGGGAAGAAAGAACAGGCTATATACTACTTGAGTAATAAATTCACACCTTACGAAGCTCGGTATACTTTATTCGAATGCACTTGTTGTGCCTTGACTTGGGTCACACAAAAGTTAAGATATTACTTGTGTGCATATAAAACTTTTCTCATCTCAAGGATGGATCCACTCAAGTATATTTTTCAGAAGCCTATGCCTACTGGAAAACTAGCGAAATAGCAAATTTTTCTAAGTAAATTCGACATTATTTATCACTCTAAAGGCCATCAAAGGGCAAGCGCCAGCTGATCATCTTACTGAAAATCCTACGGATGAAAAGTATAGGGCTCTTAAAACTTACTTCTCGGATGAAGATGTATTGTTTATTGGGGAGGATATTTCAAAAGAATACCCTGGGTGGAGAATGTTCTTTGATGATGATGTGAATTCTAAAGTAGTTGGTGCTGGGGAAGTACTAGTCTTAAAATCTAGTCAATATTATCTAGTCTCAGCAAAATTCAAGTTCCTATGCACTAACAATATGATAGAATATGAGGCTTGTATTTTTGGACTCAGAATGGTTGTTGATATGAATATACATAAATTGCTGGTTATGGATGACTCGTACTTATTGATTCATCAAGTACAAGGCGAATGGAACACCAAGAATATGAAGATACTCTCCTATTTGCAATGTGTGAAGGAATTATACAAGAAATTTGTCAAAATAGAATTCAAACATATTCCTAGAGATCAAAATGAGTTTGCAGATGCTTTGGCAACCCTGTCTTCTATGATTCAACATCCAGATAGGAATTACATAGATTCGATCAAGATTAATGTGCAAGATCAACCAGCCTATTATTTCTATGTAGATGAGGAATTGGATAGAGAACCTTGGTACTATGACATTATGAAGTATCTCAAAGAAGGATATTATCTAGAAGGCATAAGCAATATTCAGAGGAGAACACTACAGAGACTTACAAATCACTTTTTCTTAAGTGGAGAAATCCTTTATAGAAGGGTACATGTGGGCCACATATGAATGATTTTACTTTGGCAAAGAAGATTCTACGGACTGGGTATTTCTGGATGACTATGGAAACAGACTGCATTCATTTTGTAAGAAAATGTCATCAATGTCAGATTCATGGTGATTTGATTTGGGTTCCATCAAATAAACTCAATATAAGGAGTTATCCTTGGTTGTTCGCAGCCTAGGGCATGGATGTCATTGGTCCGATTGCGCCAGCCACATCAAACAAACATAGGTTTGCTTTGGTAGCTATTGATTACTTCATAAAATGGGTAGAAGCATCTTTGTACAAGTCTTTGACAAAGAAGGTGGTGACAGATTTTTTTCGCAATAACATCATTTGTAGATTTGGCATCCCTATTTCATTTATAACAGATAATAGAGCTAATATCAATAGCGGCTTGATGCATGAGATATGTGAGAAGTTCAAAATTATTCACCGCAATTCCACTCCTTATCGACCTTAGATGAATGGAGAAGTTGAGGCTACTAATAAGAATATCAAAAGAATATTGCGGAAGATGATTGATAATTACAAGCACTGGCATGAGAATTTATCATTTGTCATCCTTATCTATCGCACCACAATTAGGACTTTAACTGGAACAACACCTTATCTTTTGATTTATGGAACAGAAGCAATATTACCCATGGAAGTTGAGGTACCACCTCTGAGGATTATGCAAGAAGCTAAGTTGAGTGATGCCAAATGGATACTAAGCCAATATGAACAATTAATGTTCATTGATGAAAAGAGAATGAATGCAGTTTGTCACAAACAACTTTATCAACATAGGATGGCCAAAACTTTTAACAAAAAGGTAAGACTGAGACAGTTCAAATTGGGACAATTGATTTTTAAGTGGATATTCCCACACCAAGATGAAGCTAAGGGGAAGTTTGCGCCTAATTGGTAAGGGCCTTATGTGGCTCACCGAGTATTGACTGGGGGAGCATTGATTCTAGTAGATATGGACGGAAAGATATGGCCAAAAGCTATCAATTCAGATGCGGTTAAGAAATACTATGTCTAGAAGCTTTTATATTATTTTTCGTATAATATTTTGGTATGTACTGAAGAACTATATTCTGATATGATTCCCTTAGTAGGATACGTAGGAAACCCGCATCGGGTCTGGTCACTTAGTAGAAATTTTGCAAAAAGATCCAAGTGTTATGTATTATGAACTATGCTTGGCCTGATTCTCTTGGTGAGATACGTAGGTGGCCTATATCGGCTTCAGTCATATTATGAGAATTTTCAGTTCCCCACTTTATTTTGTATGTAATAAACAACGTATGGTCTGATTCATGTTGGATTCATAGGCAACATGTGGTCTACCCCCTTTGTCTCAAATTCTCAAAAATATATTCATGAATTACGTATGATGGGATAATAGGCAACCTATATATGGCTCGGTCTTATTGTAATGGAATGCCAGAATCTCTCTTTCATCAAAACTGGGACAGTTTTGAGGGACATCATTGCAAGAAGGCATCAAGAGAATTGAAGAGTATATGGTCAATCGAATAATCGGGAAGAATAAAGACTTCATAAAAAGGACGTTTGCTTCATTTCACGACATGTCAAAATCTAAAGTTTTTTAGAAATTCTTTACTACTATATATATGTGTAATTTGTCAAATTATTTTTAATATGATCTTTTCAATCAAATATTTTCTTATTATTTATTAGCCAAGATTTAGAATGGAGAATATTGCAAGTCCAAACAAAGTTGGAAAAAAGAAGTATGAAGAGACAGAGCTTCAAAGTCAACGTGAATCAACCTCCTGCAAAAATAATATTTTTTCTTTAAATGCAGGCTTGTCAGAATTATCGGTCAGCAACGAAGCCAATAATATTTACAACATCGAAAGGACCATACGCTGAATGGTTTGAATTATTTATAAATTTATATTTTGGAAAACTTATAAGTAAAGCGTAGCAAAATTTCCAAATATATTGATGCACAAATATTCTCAATTGCAGTACCTATGATATTAAATTGCTCCGCATAAATATTCTTAAACGCACTGTACAAAATGCTTTCAAATATCTTCAAACGCATTGCACAAATATTTTGAAATATCTTCAAACGCATCACACAAATACTTTCAAATATTTTTAAATGTGTTGTATAAATGCTTTCCAATATATTCAAATGCACTGCACAAGTACTTTTCAGATATTTTAAAATGCGTTCCATATGACTTTCAGTTGTTTTCTAATGCATTGCACAAATACTTTAAATATATTGCACAATTACCTTTAGATAATACACGAAACGGTTGCAAAAATACAATATTTGCAAAGAGATCATTTTCATGAATCATCTACTTAAGAAGCTTCATTTTCATAAATTGCAGACTTAAAAGTTACATTCTTTATAAATCATTTGGCTAAAAGTCTCATCTTCATAAATCATTTGGGTTAGGGCCTTATTTTCACTAACCATCGCCGAAAGACACCATTCTCATGAATCATCGGCCTTAAAACTCCATTTTCATAAGCTTTGTTAAAGATTTTATTAAATCATTACGGCCTACAAGGACACATTTTCATATATTCACACCCAAGAGGTGTCATTTTCATGAGTTTATTATACATCACTTTATATTTAATATTTATTTACTAATTGTCTTATCAAGTTTAAGTTTTGCAGAAACTTTAGCACAATGTGGAACTATTTCTAAGTAGTGAACTGAGATATTTGTTGGAGAGTCAAACCCACCAACATGTAGGAATTCCCACATCAAGTTTTCGTCCAGATCACAAACCTTTAGCACTTCATAATTATCTTCAAACCTTTTTCTTTGATATATTTGCAAGAGTTAAAACCCAGTCTCGTCATAACTCAATATTGAGATAATTTTTTGGCTAGGCTTTACTTCATTCCTCCCAATATTCTCTTCCTTTGTTGAGTCCGGGTCTCAATTTTACTTTTATCTCTTTATATTATCACTTTTTACCATCTTAAAGGTACATTTTACTTTACTTCATTTTTAAATAACACTTCACTTGTTCAATCTTGTTCTTTTCCTTGGCCTCCTTTACATTATTTTCCTCATTCACTAATACCGACAAAATTTTATAAATGATTGTCATGACCCAACCCCATAAGCCGCGAGTGGGGTGCGATCTAGACTCCCGTATACGTATCTATCAACTGTGGTCAAGTCGAACTATGAATAAAATTATACCATGCAACAGAACCCTATTGGGTGATAATGTTTTCATAAACCTGTAGCCTCTTTCATTTGTATTACATCATGAAAGGGCACGCAAGTCGACAAGGCTGCCATAACATGGTAACATGTACCACATATCATACAGACCCAGCTGAACAAAACTGACATACACAACCCACATATATATGTCTATAGACCTCTAAAAATGTTAACGACAACATATGGTGGGACAGGGCCCCCACCGTACCCCTAAATAAACAGAACCAATTATATAAGTTAGTGGCCAGTGCCAAAAACTAGGCTTCGATAAAATGGAGCCTCTTCTAGCTGAGCTAAACGGAATCCTAAGCTGACGGACTCCCAAAACCTGTATCTGTACCTGGGGGCATGAAATGCAGCCCCCCGAAAAAAGAGGGTCAGTACGACATATGTACTGAGTATGTAAAATATAACATAATACAATTGGAAGTATATCTGAAATAGAGAAGCAGGGGATAAAATATCAAATCCAAAACCTGTACCTGTATCTTGTGAATCATAAAAGCATGCATGCTCAAATTATACAATATAGCTGGCCCTATCTGGGATCCGGTGAATATATTTATAGGACCATCATAGGCCCGACGCCATCACCACCTTATTACAACACATCATCATATATATACATACGTACCCGGCCATCTAGTGAGGGACTCAGTGATTTTTTTATGTCATTGCATTATTATGTCCACGTATAGTGTATTTAGCCCCATTAGTGAGGGACTCAGTGGATAATGCAGTGAACTGCGCACGTCTATGTACCCGGCCCGGGATTCAATGATAGAAGGGTTACAGTATGCACGAGTAGAGTAGTGAGTAACTATATGACTTTTAAATCATTATCAAAGACTCGCCAGTATAAGAAAGTTAAGCTTTTGCCTGAGGACCCGAGTAGTAGTGTAGTCATCTCGAGTGTCCTCTAAATGCCATTATGGGCTATATCAATTGTAACCTTGGGGACCCTAAACATGTACCAAATCAGAAACACTTGTTATCATATAGTCTTTAAGACTTGGAGCCGGTACATTTGGTAGTTCTTTAACATATAGAAGTTTCGAGGGAAATAGTTCAATAATCATAGGAGTTCAATCTTCAGAAGTAAATAGGAGATGCTTAAGAATGGAATTACCCTGGAGATCATATCATATTTAACTTACAACTAAGACAAAGACATGCCAAAAGAAGAAAGAGAATAAGCTCTATATAGTCTGCACTTCCCTTCTTGTGGTCATCACGTACATATTTCGCACCCGGCCCATCTTGGGGATCGGTGAACAACTATGGCATCATAATTTGATTTTCATACCAAGTACAAATCAAAAGAAAGGAGATATAGCTTTCCACACCCTACTTTTTAACACGTAGAAGCCTTAACAGGCAATACTTAATTCTTGCAGGAGTTCCAATACCAAGCCGTGGATAGAGATTATGAGGCGTACTTGGAGTTGTGGAAATGGAATTATCCCCTCATTTCACATAAAATTCACTTAAGGTTAAGACGTGTCAAAAGGAAAGAAAGATAGCTTTACATACCTATGCCAAAAACATGCCAAGAGAAAGCTTCACATACCTCTTACGAGTTTCTCTTTATCACGTTCACCTCGTCGTTCTTTGAACCTATTCAACATGGAAGCAATACAAATATCAAAACTGCTTTACTTTTCAGCATCTTAAGTTGCACACGAGTATTCATAGAACTCATTTCCTCGTCCGTCTTTTTGACTAGTTCTTTAGCTAGTTAAGAAGTTAACGAAAATCGGGCAGCACCTCCCCTATAACGTGACCTATCCGAATTTCCAATTAGATCCCTAATCACTAAATCCAACCAACAACAACAACCTGAAGCTCATATAAAAATAAAATATGGCAACATTACACAACATAAGCTCCAAGCAACTTGATGAAAATTACAATACCAAAATAGGGTTTTTAGTCTTTATTTCGCAAAACCTTTAAGTATACAAAACGAGGGGTCGTGTGGACGCAACCAGAAGCACCCACACCTATTTTATATCACTTCTTCGCTGTCCCAAATTGAAATTTTTTGTTAGTAAACACCGTTATCACCGTAGTGAAATTTTTTGTTAGTAAACACCGTTATCACCGTAGGACACCTTAAATAATTAATTCACAGAACAAAACTTGGAGGCTTACCTTGACAGCCCCAAACCCGTAGCCCTCCTTCTTTGGCTTTCTAGGTTTTCCTTCAACTTTCTTCTATCTTTTCCAAGTATAGGGATGAAGACATGATTCTGTTGGCATATTAAGATACATATGTACATCTCCACATGATTAAGGAATACCATAGGTAAGTAATTCACAGAGAGAAACTTGGAAACTTACCTTAGTTTCCTCTAAACCATGGTTGCCTCCTTTTCTTCTCTACGTTTTTTTCCTTTGTTATCTCCAAATTTCAGCTCAAATTGGATAATAAATGAATTAAGAGTCATCATACATGTATATATATTTCCCCAAGAGGTAACACGTATCATCCCCTAAGGGTGACACATGTCCAGCTCCCATTAGGCCACCACCTCCATGCAGCCAATTAGGGGCTTCTATGTGTCCTAGGTAGGCCTACACCCAAGTAGGTGGGTCACCTACTTGACCCCAAGTAGGTGGTGCACCTTCTGCCATGTGTCACCTCCTCTTGCTGCCACATGTCATCTTTCCCTCTTCCTCATGGGTTCATAACCTCGTCTTCTTTGAAGAACCCGTGTAATACTTTCTACATAAGCTTGGTATATACTCAAGTAATTTAGGTATGCAATATTTCTAAGTTAGTAGCTTACATTGGTAATTCTAGTCCCATGACTCATTACTAGGCCTCCAACTTCCTCCGGATTCTTATAACCGTATTTCTAACCTTCCCTACCATGGGATATCGCATTCTTCTTTAATTAGAGTTGTTTGATAGTGTAGTAGATTATCTGACTCACTTGATAAATTCCAAGAAGCTTAAGAGACATTCTGAGCTCAAGAGTGTGGGGTGTAACATCCTTCCCCCCTTTAGAGCATTTGTCCTCGAATGTTAACTTACCTTGTAGGGTCTCACAAGGATTTTGTGGTTTTTTTATAACCGTCATCTCTCAACTTATTTAGGGGTTTAGATTACCTTTGTATATAGGGAACAAGTCCGGATATCTTCTCTCTATCTTCTTTTTGACTTCCTAGGTCATTCTCTTTCTGGTTTTTATTTTGCCACAATACCTTGATGGAAATCACGTCCTTAGTTCGCAACGTCCTAATTTGCCGATCCACGATAGTGATAGGTTGTTATTCGCAAGATAACTCTTTCATTTCATAGGCATCAACTGTGGGACATACTCTGGGTAGATCACTAGTACATTTGTGAAGTATCCGTATTAGACGTACTGGGCATATGGTTTCCACATCAGGTGGTGAGTTTGACTTGCAGGCAACTTTGTCCACCTTATGAGCAATTTGATAAGGTTTAATGTATTTTGGGCTAAGTTTCCTTTTCTTGCCGAATCTTATTACTCCCTTCTTGGGTGACCCTGCTACGAACACCTAATCATCGATTTGAACTACGACTGTCGATGTCGATCATCTGTATATCATTTCTGCCGACTCTGGGCTGCTAGTCAATAGCTTGCTCAATCATGTCTGGGCCTGCTAGCTTAGTCTTTCTAATATCGACCCAACCAACAAAGGATTTACACATCCTGCCCTACCAGTCTTGTACGGGATCATTGGGATACTGGAGTGGTAGTTATTATGGTAGGCAACTTGCTAAGTAATAGATAATCATCCCAGCTACCTTTGAGTTAACAACACTAGCTCCTGACATATCTTCTAGCATTTTGATAATGCGCTCAATCTGTCCAGTAGCTCGAGGGAAAAATGCAGTGCTAAGGCCTACCTATGTTCCCGATCTCTTATTGGACTGATCTCCAGACGTTAATTATAGTTGGGGAACCTCATGGAGTCTTACTACCTCCTTGACCTATAACTTCACCTAGTTTCAGCTGCATAAGTAGTCTTGATTGAAAGCAAATGGGCTAGTTTATTAGCCTACTCATAATAACCCGTATAGCACCCTATTCTCGCAGAGTATAAAATAGGTTTGTAATGACGTTGATAATTTAGGACTCCTTAGTCTCGTATAGTCCCTCTCGACTCCTCCCAAAACTTTAACTGGCACTCACCTTTTTGGGTTTTTTTTTTCAACCCTTAAAGTTGGCTTTCATAGTCATTCTGTGCTCCGTTTATCATTTCCTGATATAATTCTTAAGAAATTTGACACATATGTCCGCCATCTTTTGGTAACCCGTTAGTTCTGTTCTTCTTGGTTAAATCATATCACAATTTTCCTTCCCCAACTTGTAACACTTTAGATACGTTATCTCGTGTCATCCTTTACCTTTACGAGAATATGAGAAGGTGCTTGACTTAATCTAAGAAATATCTTAGCGTCGTCTTGCTAGGTCTCATGTGCTACTTTGCCGTTTCCTCCCTTATCCTACAATCGATGTCGAGGTAGATCTTTGGTCCAATTGTGGCCATGTCTTACTTTGCCCGTAATACTAATTCCATCTCAGTAGTTTGGCTTAACCTATATTGTTGTACTTCTTTTTTTCCCCTTATTCACTCTTTACTCTTGTCATCTCCTACCATAGGAGGTTTTCTATTCCTTTTCCTTGGTTATTCATCTGTCGCAACATCATTTGCGACTAACTCTATAGCCATCATTTTGGCTTTTGGTCTAGCATGATGTCATTCAATGTCTTGTTAAAAACTTCTTAACATTGTCTTACATACCATTCTGACTTCTATCCAATTATTGGTGACTTTCAAACCTTCCTCACTTTCAGCAAGGGATCTTATTGAAGCGTAAACATCCATCTTAATTATGTTGCCATATCAATTGCCTCCATCTTACCCTTGCAGTTTTCTCAGTGACTTCCCCCCTTTAGAGGGTACTTATACCTTTATCTTCTTATACCTTGTTCTATGTCTCTATGTCCTATCTTAAATATGTCCTATCTTTTTCCCCAATCTACTTGGTATTGCATCATGTCCCTGTTTTTCTATATATTTTATAACCTGGTTATCTGCGTACGAAACCTTGGATAAATCACGAGGCGACGAGAACCTTTCCATATCTAATGTGATATCTCATTTACTAATCTGTACTTTGAATAATGTGACCCAGGAACCAGCTCATCTAAGGCCACATTCTACTTATCTTTATGAAAGGCTAATACACAGTGGTAGTCGTCTCAAATTTTAACTAGGCAATACTTGTATTCCAACAATAACTGTCCCAGGTTCTCTTGGAGTAGTAGCTTTATTCCAATCTATATCCTTTGTTTCTTGGGGTGAATGAAAGTTGCACCATTTATTTCTTAAGTTTGCCATCTTTGTCTCTTAAGGGTTTCATTCTTTTTGGGGCGACGTTGTGTACACGCATCATTCCTTTATTCCTTATGTCCCTTGCCCTTACTGTGTGCCCAACACAGGCTTTTAACTTAGTCAACACATACCAAGTGCGCCTTACTAGCGGTCCTACTTTATCCTCATATTATCATATCACACCTTACATCTCTCTAGGGTGCTTCTATTAGAATTTCTTTCCCCAATTAGTCAGCGAAGAACTAATAAACTATTATCATAGAGCACTTTCCAACCACTATTAGAAAAAAAATAGAATCCCTCAAATATCACAGTACTTCTTAACGCGTGACCCATATGGTCTCTCTCTGAGTTTATCCTCGAGTCATGAACAACTTATCTAATTTACAACTAATAGTTGGGGCTTGGTACTTTTCAGGAAAAGTAAAACTCAATAGTTGGACATCTTACCCTTCAACCTGAGCTTTTTCTTTTTTTCTTCTTTTTGTCCCTAGAGCACAAATACGGCTGGATATACCGTAGTCTGAACTTTACTGCTCAGATAGGCTTTTATTTCTCTGAAATAAAATTCTCCAAGTAAAAATAGTGCCCCTTATCAATGATATGAAGAGTACCTCCTACAGCTTTAGTTAAACATAATAGGGGTACTCAGTATCAACTTCCAGGACATTTTATGAAGCTATGTTTCATTCCCTTTCCTTGTTCTGGGAAACTTTCGGCAGAGTTTCCCCTATATTCCTTACTATCCCATAACCTGCACGCAGAAAATACCAATAATGCCTCATAGGGACAACACATATATATATTCATATCATACCACAGCCACACAGGGCTTTCAATATCATCTCATATCGCAGCCACACAGGGCTTTTAGTATCAACAATAAGATAAAAATAATAGACTTACCTCATATGCCCAACTTCGAACTGCATCTGTTACACTTTCCGATCTACTTTCCTTTCAGGTTTCGGCTTTACATTTCAATCATATGTCAATACCTTACCCAACAGATATCTTTCGTGCCTTTACTTACCTGCGTGCTTCGTAACTTCCTATGTCATCCATTACTTTCTTTTGTTGATGTCATCCTTCTGTTAAAGTCCAAGGTTAGTATAAATAGGTTTCCTATGATTCAGATCTATAGCACAATCTCAGATGTGAAAGAAAGGTAACATCCTAAATGTCCTGTAGCTCTCTGTTTATAGACATGGCGTGCAACACATCGATAATTAAGACTCTATTAGATACGGTCTGCAGACAATCCAAGGATGAACTACTCTGATACCACTTCTGTCATGACCCAACCCTGTAGGCCGCGACTGGGGTCCGACCTGGACTCCCATATACTTATCTATCAGTTGTGGTCAAGTCAAACTATGAATAAAATTATACCATGAAACAGAACCCTATTGGGTGATAACATTTTTATAAACCTATAGCCTCTTTCATTTGTATTATATCATGAAAGGGCATGTAAGTAAATAAGTCAGCCATAACACGATAATATGTATCACATATCATACAGACCCAGCTGAACCAAACTGACATACACAACCCACATATACATGTCTACAGACCTCTAAAAATGTTAACGACAATATATGGCGGGACAGGGCCCCCGCCGTACTTCTGAATAAAAAGAACCAATTATATAAGTCAGTGGCCAGTGCCAAAAACCAGGCTTTGATACAATGGAGCCTCTTCCAGCTGAGCTGAACGGAATCCTAAACTGACGGACTCCCAAAACCTGTATCTATACCTGCAGGCATGAAGCGCAGCCCCTCCGAGAAAAGGGGGTCAGTACGACATATGTACTGAGTATGTAAAACATAACATAATACAACTGGAAGTATATCTGAAATAGAGAAGCAGGGGATAAAATATCAAATCCGAAACCTGTATCTGTATCCTGTGAATTATAAAAGCATGAATGCTCAAATTATACAATATAGTCGGCCCTATTTGGGATCCGATGAATATATTTGTAGGACCATCATAGGCCCGGCGCCATCATCACATTATTACAACACATCATGCCCTCTAGTGAGGGACTCGGTGAGTTTTTCATGTCATTGCATTATTATGTCCTCTTATAGTGTACCCGACCCCTTTAGTGAGGGACTCGGTGGATAATGCAGTGAACTACGCACATCTATGTACCCAGACCGAGACTCAGTGATAGAAGAGTTATAGTATGCACGAGTAGAGTAATGAGTAACTATATGCAATTTAAATCATTATCAGAGACTCGACAACATAAGAAAGTTAAGCTTTTGCCTGAGGAACTGAGTAGTAGTGTAGTCATCTCGAGTGTCCTCTAAATGCAATTATGGGCTATATCAATTGTAATCTCGGGGACCCTAAACATGTTCCAAATCAGAAACACTTGTTATCATATAGTCTTTAAGACTTAAAGCCGGTATATTTGGTACTTCTTTAACTTATATAGAAGTTTCTAGGGAAATAGTTCAACTATCATAGGAGTTCAATCTTCAGAAGTAAATAGGAGATGCTTAAGAATGGAATTACCCTGGAGATCATATCATATTTAACTTACAACTAAGACAAAGACATGCCAAAAGAAGAAAGAGAATAAGCTCTATATAGTCTGCACTTCCCTTCTTGTGGTCATCACGTACATATTTCGCACCCGGCCCATCTTGGGGATCGGTGAACAACTATGGCATCATAATTTGATTTTCATACCAAGTACATATCAAAAGAAAGGAGATATAGCTTTCCACACCCTACTTTTTAACACGTAGAAGCCTTAACAGGCAATACTTAATTCTTGCAGGAGTTCCAATACCAAGCCGTGGATAGAGATTATGAGGCGTACTTGGAGTTGTGGAAATGGAATTATCCCCTCATTTCACATAAAATTCACTTAAGGTTAAGACGTGTCAAAAGGAAAGAAAGATAGCTTTACATACCTATGCCAAAAACATGCCAAGAGAAAGCTTCACATACCTCTTACGAGTTTCTCTTTATCACGTTCACCTCGTCGTTCTTTGAACCTATTCAACATGGAAGCAATACAAATATCAAAACTGCTTTACTTTTCAGCATCTTAAGTTGCACACGAGTATTCATAGAACTCATTTCCTCGTCCGTCTTCTCGACTAGTTCTTTAGCTAGTTAAGAAGTTAACGAAAATCGGGCAGCACCTCCCCTATAATGTGACCTATACGAATTTCTAATTAGATCCCTAATCACTACATCCAACCATCAAAAACAACCTACATCTCATATACAAATAAAATATGGCAATATTACACAACATAAGCTCCAACCAACTTGCTGAAAATTACGATACCAAAATATGGTTTCTAGTCTTTATTTTGCAAAACCTTTAAGTGTACGAAATGAGGGGTCATTTGGATGAAAATATAAGTACCCACACCTCTTTTAGAATAATTTTAGGCCCTACAACACACCACCACACGCCTGCAGCAGCACACCACACACCATAAGCACAACACTTTACTTCAACGACAATTCACCTATAACGACTCCAATTTAGATTGTCTTCAACGTCAAGCATTTCTATGACATTTTCACATTTCCAGCCACCTATAGGGCATGTAACACACTCCATAACAACACCACAAAGTCCAAATTGAAAGGAGAAACCTTACCTTACCCGAAATTGGCCAAAACTCGCCAAACTAGCCTCGGAAGTTCCTTGTTGTGCTGAAACTTTAGTGGACTGTTTGTATCGCTTCTTCGCTGTCCCGAATTGAAATTTTTTGTTATTAAATACCGTAATATCACCTTGGGACACCTTAAACAATTAATTCACGGAACAAAACTTGGAGGCTTACCTTGGCAGCCCCAAACCCGTAGCCCTCCTTCTTTGGCTTTCTAGGTTATTTTTCAACTTTCTTCTATCTTTACCAAGTGTAGGGCTGAAGACATGGTTCTGTAGGCATCCTAAGATACATATATACATCTCCACGTAATTAAGGAACACCGTAGGTAAGTAATTCACGGAGAGAAACTTGGAAACTTACCTTAGTTTCCTCTAAACCATGGCTGCCTCCTTTTCTTCTCTACGTTTTTTTCCTTTGTTCTCTCCAAATTTCAGCTCAAATTGGATAAGAAATGACTTAAGAGTCATCATACATGTATATATATATTTCCCCAAGAGGTGACACGTGTCCAGCCCCCATTGGGCCACCACATCCATGCAGCCAATTAGGGGCTGCCACATGTCCTAGGTAGGCCTACCCCCAAGTAGGTGGGTCACCTACTTGACCCCAAGTAGGTGGTGCACCTGCTGCCATATGGCACCTTCCCATGCTTCCACGTGGCACCTCCCCATGCTGCCACGTGGCACCTCCTCTTGCTGTCACGTATCATCTTTCCCTCTTCCTCGTGGGTTCGTAACCTTGTCTTGTTTGAAGAACCCATGTAATCCTTTCTACGTAAGCTTGGTATATACTCAAGTAGCTTAGGTATGCAAGACTTCTAAGTTAGTAGCTTACTCAAGTAGCTTACGTATGCAATCCTTTCTTTACTTAGAGTTTTTTGATAGTGTAGTAGATTATCCGACTCACTTGATAACTTCTAAGAAGCTTAAGAGACATTCCGAGCTCAAGAACGTGGGGTGTAACAATGATGGTGGTTTTAACTCACTCCACCTTATTCTGACATAACTTCAGAGTTGCACTTGGATTGATTCTCAAGCAACTCGAGATATGTTGGCAACTCAAAAATAAATTTTTCAGCCATAATCTTATCGCAATTTTTTTTTTCATCTGAATGTTGATGGTCGAGACAAAATTGGATACTACATCAACATTTTTGCCTGAAAACTCTTTTATCGTCTCTGGTTAAAAAGGAACATGTTGTTGATACCCAATTTTGACCCTCCACAATATAAATTACTAATCAAGTTTCTTCATTTTAAACAATTTAAAAATAATTAACTTGCAAAAATCTAAAAATATCTTTTAGTTACTTCTAAGTTATTTTTCGCATTTTTATACTTTTTGAACGATATATATATATATATATATATATATATATATATTTATAATCACTGCCTTTTATGGTTATTCAAAAATCGTCTCAATTTTTTTTTGTTTTTAACAAAATATTTGGTTAATTAGTTTGGCTCAATTAATAGATTTATATTTTAAATTAACTACTTTAAAATTAAGTTGATTATATTTCTTTGTCAAAATTAAGAAGCTCGTTAATTAATTGATATTGATTCACCTTATTTAATTTTTTAGCCGACTTCACTAATTAATTTTATTTTTGATTAAATTCTTAACTTATTTTGACTATAATTGAAACCATATGACCATTCCAGATTGTAATTCTAACCTTTTAAATTTATTTTCTTTCTAATTCCCTTTATTTTTTACTCACTACAACAACAATATACTATTCTCTACGTATCACTACTATCCAACACCTATGCGTTTATATAATATGCACATACTACACCTATACAATACCTAACCGACCCACTAATCCAATTCCATCACCTTAATATATTCCTAACCTACCCAATCACGATATTGTCACGACCCAAGCCTAGGGCCTAGACGTGACATGGCGAATGAGGAACCCGAAAGTACCTCAAACAAGCCTCTTAGCATTCTTTTAGCCTTTCATAGGTAATGATGATAAATAAACAAGCGGAAATCATAATAAATCTTCAACTTACATATGTCCAACAATACCTCTAACTATTAGATTTAACGGGGCTAGGATAAGTCCCTAGCTCACCCTCAATCATAATAGAAGAAATGCCATAGTAAAATATCTTAACATATCATAAACTAGAAAGACAAAGGAGTATTGTTCCCGGAACATGGGAACTCACCAAAAGTAGTCTTCAATGGAATATCAACTAGCCACGTGGAGGAGAACGAGGAGGAGCACTGATCCCTACATGGTGATATCATGTAGGCAAAAGAGTATGCGTTAGTACTTTGAATGTACTAAGTATGTAAGGATGCATGAACATTGAGGAAACATTAAAAAAATTTATGTAATATGAAACATAATTTAATGTATGCATAATAAATCATATAGATATCCTTTAAAACATTCATTTTGTGGGAAATTAACCATAACCGACATTTAAGACCATGCGAGCTATTACATGGAATCCAACATAACCCCCTACGTTGGCCGGGGAGACTACTTGCCAGGTAGAACTCCGTCAACTTCATTCATTTCTTTAACATTAACTTTAAGGGCTATTTATGGATCCATTAGCCTAAGCCTACAAGGGCTCCTATGTTGGCACATAGTTAATGAGACAAGGGGTTGCTACTAGGATTCCCTTACCGAATCCCACCTCAATGCCTCATTCAGTGCTAAGTCAATCCCACGGAATAGTTTAGTACTTCAAAATATTCATAGCATATAACTTGAGAATTCAAACATCATATTCGGTAGAATAGCTCATTAAAACATTTGATAATTCAAATATGCAAGAATTGTCCTTATTGCATAAATAATTCATCATTCATATCATTTCATCATTCTTTCATTTCATAAGACTCCCTTTTTGATCATAGATATTTCTTTCATAAACATTTATTTGGAGTCAAAGCTTTCAAGTCAAACTTTATTAAAAATATAGTAAAACTAGGTGGGTTCAAATTACTTCAACTTGCAAATATGTATGTAAATAAATATACTTAAATACTTTGAAATCCATTAATTAAAAATCATGCTTTAAACAACCCACCATGAATTTCAAGAACCTTTAAATAGATAAATAGAGGAATTACTTATAAACCATCAATTCATACATATAAAATTATGTTGCATCAAAATAGACCAATAATTATTAATTTAACCATGATTCATACCATTAAGTAAAAATAAGAATTACCATAAGAAAATATTACTTGAAATCAAGAGACTTAATTGAAAGAGTTTTTGGACTACATGGGTGGAAGAACCCATGGATAAATACACACATAACTTAGAGTAGAGCTTAAAGAAAATAAATATAATTTATCATATAATAAAAATAATTTAGACATGAGAGTGGAAGGAGTACTCTCATTAAAGCCTTACATACCTGGAAACCGAAGCTTTAGTTGGTATCGGAAGACTTAATGACCACTCTTGAGTCCTAGCTTCTCTCCTTGCCGGAACGTTTTGTGTACTACCCGGAATATATGAATTACCGGAATAGTATTTCTTCACTACTAAGAACTAAAACTATATTTGAGAATGTGTAAAGAAGTGTATAGAGAGAATATTTGCTTGAGAAAGCTTGATGAATAAAATGAGGAAATAAGGTGGGTATTTATAGGTGGGAAAGAGGACCTAACAATAAATAAAATAATTATAAATAAAAATCTGAAAATTTAATGGAATATATTGATGTCATGAATGATGTTAAATGGAGGACAATTTATGTCATGCATGATGTCAAATGTATCTAGATCTTTCTATGGTAGGTGAAATGAGTTATCTTTGACAGAATACTCTTTTTGGGAGCTACGTTTGAATAAGATAAATTCCTTATTAGGATTTGGTGTCTTCATAAGAATTGTAGATATGGAAGTCTAGTTTCATATCGTTTAATAATCAACCAATTTGGATAAACCTACAGTGAGATACGATTTTTCTTCTATAAACACTCATTTCCGTCACAGCATCCTACCTTACAAAGATTAATTTATTTGACCTACTTAAACTCCGAATTTTAAAATATGGTCTTCATAAAAGTTGTAGGTAATGATCTTGTGGTTACTCAGAAATTTGAATGACTTAATTTAGATATTTCTATGAAAAGTTATGACCAAAATACAGAGGCTGTATCATGTTTAGGCAAAAATTGAAACATCGTATACAACGTTTTTAGGGGATGTTACAGATATACACACCTCAACTCCCACGTGACCACGTATCCCCAATTCCACTACAATAAATTTAAACCCAATTCCATATATTTAATTCGTACATTATATGCAACATTCCAGCAACCCATTCCCCTTTTTCCTTTGCAACAATATCACATAATACTATATTAATATACCCATCCCCATCAACAACACACTAACCGACCCCATAACACTAATATATTCCCTACCCCATATTACTAACTTACACCCTTACATATATACTTTAGCCCATACAATACTTCTCACCATCCAACAATACTAATCACCAACTCCCACAACAACGTGTCCATTTCACATGCTAGCAATAATTACCCCACCAAACCACTATCATAATAATATATTCCCATAAACACCACCCAATTCAACAATAATATCACATATAGATATATAATGTAATGTACTATACTTAGCAGTCTATATACCTAACACTAACATAACCCCACTGCACATTCCTCTTCGTCTTTCTTTTCGCCCATTTCCTATTATTCATCCGCCCATTCCCTATTTTTTCTTTTACCCATACTTACTACAACATAATATTCTATCCGGCCATAAATTTTTGAATTTCAAAATCTCAGTAAGCTTTAACTTTTGCCTATACTACTCTTAATCCTTACATGAAGATAAATTTTAACACTCACAAAAAATCCTTACACTCTGATATTAGAATATTTCCTCCAAAGAATTTTTGAATTTTCTCTCTATTGCACTTGACTTTACTTGAAGAGCGAGGGTAGATTCGTGATCGCATCGCTCCCGTTCACGACCCTACAAGAGGTGATATTCACCCCCCCTATTATAGTGCTTATTTGTAATGACCCATTAGGTCATTTTGAGATTGAGTCTTACTCCTTTCATAGAAGACCCTTTTCGTAAATTTAAGTTGAAATTTTGGACCTTTCGGTAACTTCGATTAATTAGTTGAGAGATAATTTTAGAGAATTAATTTAATTGATGGGCTAAAGTGTTAATTTATTTAATACTTATACCACTTTTCTTATATTTAATAAAATAGGTTAGTAGGGTTTGTCACTTTTAGTACATGATTAATTTAGAAAAGAAAAAAAAGGAAATAAATAATAATAAAAGAAAAGAAAAAAAATATATATAAAATCTGATGGCATTAATCCATCAGATGTAAGCGAGAAAGTGAGAAAACGAGAAAAGATTACAGAAACTGGAAAAAAAATACGGAGAAAGAAAGAAAAGAAAGGGGAAAAGAAAAATAAAGGAGAAGAGAAAAATAAGGATTTTCATTTCAAAGCATCAAGGTAATTATTCTCATCCTTTCCATTAAATTTTTATGTGATTATGAACATATTTTTAGGGTATATTGGTGGAGAAATAACGTTGAAATAAGAAAATACGACCCTAGGTGTAACACCCCCCAAAATTTTTCACTAGGATTCGAACCCTTCTTCGTATACGCGTAAGATCGAACCCGACTATTGTAAAGTGTATGCATGAGTTAGGATGAGTTTCCAAGTAATTGAAGAGCGTTAGCAGTGATGTGGGGTCATAAAGGATCCCTAGAACCAAGTTAAGTCCAAAGAATTCATCGTGGCTAAGTTTTAAAATGAGTTTGTATAAGGGGTTGACTTCTAACGACTATATCTTTTGAAATATGATGATCTGGGTGGCTCATGACCTATTAAATTAAAGGTCTTCGAGTCTTCTTTCCAACGACGCCAAGATTGTAATTTTTGGAGTTCGGAGTCAAAAGTTATAACTATCCTAAGACGGACTAGTATTGCATGAATTTCAGGCCTGAGTGGTAACTGCTAGAAACCTAGGCTTGGCGCCGCAATGGCGCGACGCACCATTATCGCGCCAGGAAATAGCCTCAGTAGTTTGTTCCCTGGCGCAGTGCTCCACTACGAGATGTGCAGGATTTTCAATCCTATTTTACAGAACACAGAAAATATAGGCTTGGCGCTGTAAGGGCGCGATGCGCCACTATCGTGCCATAAAACAGCCTCAGTAGTTAAGGTACCAAAATAGACTGTGTGTACCAAATGTTGATGATGTTCGAGAGAGTATTATGGCCAAAGAGCATAGTTCCAGATACTCTATTCACCCTGGTACTACAAAGATGTACCATGAATTGGGGAAGTTTATTGGTGGAGTGGAATAAAGAGAGATATCGCGAAATTTGTTTCCAAGTGTCCGAATTGCCAACAGGTTAAAGTTGAGCATCAAAGGCCATGTGGGTTAGCTCAAAACATAGAAATTCCAGAATATAAGTGGGAAATGATCAACATGGACTTTATTACAGGTTTGTCGAGGTCCCGAAAGCAACATGGTTCGATTTGGGTAATTGTGGATAGAATGAAGAAATCAGCTCACTTCTTGGAAGTTAGGACTACTGACACCGCAGAAGATTATGCAAAATTATAAATTTAGGAGATCATCAGATTGCACGGGGTTCCCCTGTCTATCATCTCAGACCGAGGAGCTTAATTCACTTCCCAATTTTGGAGATCCTTTCAGAAGGGACTAGGTTCAAAGGTGAACCTTAGTACGGCCTTTCATCCCCAGACAGATGGCCAAGCTGTCACACCCCGAGAGGGTACCCTAGGCGTGGCCGGCACTCAGAAACCATTTCTGGCTTCCGAGAGAACCACTTGGTCTCATTTCTTATTTATTCATCAGTGGAAGACTTAAGAATACTAATGTGGGCTTGTCATAATCAAAGGAAAAATAGATAATTCTTATAAGAAGTAGTTTCTAAGGAGAACTACTCCGATTACATCATCAGACTCTGTCTATGAAGCCTCTAATACTCTTAGAAGGTGCCAATGACATGTCCATGGCTACCTCAAAAGAAACATCACATTCAACAATAATAAAAGAATAAGGAGTTCCTTCGAATACAAGAAGGACTCACCAAATAGTCGAAAAGAAATGATCTTCAACGATGCACCTGTTGAGGATCTCTAATACCTGTATCTGCATCATAAAACGATGCAGGTCGAATGACGTCAGTACGTGGAATGTACGAGTATGTAAAATGGCAGGAAGGTAAGGACAGATATCAAGAAACTCCTCTCAATAAAACTCAGCTCAGAACTCAACATCATCTCAACATCAATATGTAATGCAAGTTTAAAAATATAATAATAAAAATAATAGTAATAAGCAATGCTTACTCAGTTGGGAGTTTCTCAAAGTCCTCTTTTTGAGACTTAAGAGGCATAGCCTCCATCCTACGCTGGCTACGTAGTTCTGGGGTTTGAGTCAATTAAACTCTTACCCAACTCGGTGCTCAATACTACTCCCAAAATATGTGCTCATATTAAACTCATCATCTAGTCTCATTGGACTTTAATTTAAATCATCAAACTCATCTCATTTCATGTTCATCAATCATTATACTTCCAAAAAAACATCATTTACATCTCATCAAAACATCTTGCTCAAAATATCATTTTTCTCAAATTCATTCAAATTCAACTCTTTTGCTCTTTCAAAACTCAATAAAATACTTATATAGTATTAATTCATATAACTTTCTTTTTATCAATGAAAATAATAAAAAGCCAACATCTTTACTCAAAACATATGTAAAAATATTCATGAACATCAAATCAATTAGGATTCATGGGAAAGTAGCCATGAACAATAATTCCAATAATATGAGAGATAACAATAATAATAATATTAATGCATAAATATATCTAACTCAATAGAAGAAGAATTAATTCATCTAGAATTCAAGATTTGGATAAAACTCAACTATAACTCAATTATAATAAATTTAAATATTGGGCGCATGGACGAACTCAATCCAATGCTATGAAAGCCTTACATACCTTAAATCCGAAGGTTTACTCCGAATTGGAACACTCTTGGACCCCTAGCCTTTTCTTCTCGCCGGAGCGTTTTGTGTACTACCCGGAGTATAAGAATCACCGGAGTAGTATTTTTATACTACTAAAACTAAAACTATATTTGAGAAGAAGTATATAGAGAGAAGAAATGCTTAAGAAAGCTTGATGAATAAAATGAGAAAATAAGGTGGGTATTTATAGGTGGGAAAGAGGGACCTAACAATAAATAAAATAATTATAAAGAAAAATCTGAAAATTTAATGGAATATATTGATGTCATGGATAATGTTAAATGGAGGACAATTTATGTCATGCATGATGTCAAATGTATCTAGATCTTTCCATGGTAGGTAAGATGAGTTCTTTTTAACAGAATAATCTTTTTCGAAGCTACGTTTGAATAAGATAAATTCCTTATTAGGATTTGGTTTCTTTATAAGAATTGTAGATATGGAAGTCTAGTTTCATATAGTTCAAGAATTAACCAATTTGGAGCAACCTACAGTGAGATATGAATTTTCTTCTATCAATACTCAATTCCGTCACAGCACTATATCTTGCAAAGATTAATTTATTTGACCTACTTATACTCCGAATTTGAAGTTATGTTCTTCATGAAAGTTGTAGGTAAGGACGTTGTGATTACCCAGAAATTTGAATCACCTAATATGGACCAAGCTATGAAAAGTTATGCCCAAAATACAGAGGCTGTATTATTTTCGTCGAGAATTGAAATACCGACATATAATATTTTAGGGGTTGTTACACAAGCAGAGCACACCATCTAGACGTTGGAGGATATGTTGAGGGCATGTGTACTTGACTTCAAAGGAAATTGGGATGATCACTTACCTCTCATAGAGTTTGCATATAATAATAGCTATTATGCAAGCATTCAAATGGATCCTTATGAAGTTTTGTATGGAGGAGGTGTAGATCACCAATTGGGTGGTTTGAAGTTGGTGAAGCTAAGTTGATTGGGTCTGATTTTGTTCACTAAGCCATGGAGAAGGTGAGAGTTATTCAAGATAGGCTAAAGACAGCCCAAAGCCATCAAAAATCTTACACCGATATGAGGAGGAGAGACTTAGAGTTTGAGGTGGATGATTAGGTGTACTTGAAAGTGTCACCTATGAAGGGCGTCATGAGGTTTGGAAGGAAGGGAAAGCTTAGTCCTCGATACATTGGTACTTACCAGGTTGTGAGGAGGATAGGGAGTGTCGCTTATGATGTGGAGTTACCCTCGGAGCTAGTTGTCATTCATCCGGTATTCCACATCTCAATGTTGAAGAAGTGCTTGGGCGATCCCTCGTTGGTAGTCCCCATTGATAGTATTGGAGTTAAGGATAGCATATCCTATGAAGAGGTTCCGATCCAAATTCTTGATCGCCAAATTCACAAATTGAGGAACAAATAGATCGCCTCAGTCAAAGTCCTTTGGAGAAATCAATTTGTTGAGGAAGCCACATGGGAGGCGGAGGAAGATATAAAATCTAAATATCCGCATCTATTCGTGCCAACCGATAAGAATGTTGAAGGTAATGTCCATTTTCTTGACTGGGATTTGTTTGTGCATTTTGAGTTTGGATGGTAATTTATTTGAGAATTTGATTGGTTGAATGACTGAATTTTGATTGTGATTTATACCCCAAGTCCATCCTTGGTTTACTCGTCATTCGAGGATGAATGATCCCAAGGGGGAGATAATGTAACACCCCCCAAAATTCTTCACTAGGATTCAAACCCTTCTTCATATACGCATAAGATCGAACCCGACTATTGTGAAGTGTATGCATGAATTAGGATGAGTTTCCAAGTAATTGAAGAGCGTTAGCAGTGATGTAGGGTCATAAAGGATCCCTATAACCAAGCTAAGTCCAAAGAATTCGTCGTGACTAAGTTTTAAAATGAGTTTGTATAAGGGGTCGACTTCTAATGACCATATCTTTTGAAATATGACGATCTGGGTGGCCCATGACCTATTAAATTAAAGTTTTTCGAGTCTTCTTTCCAACGCCGCCAAGATTGTAATTTTTGGAGTTTAGAGTCAAAAGTTATAACTATCCTAAGATGGATTAGTACTGCAGGAATTTCAGGCCTGGGTGGTAACTGCTGGAAACCTGGGCTTGGCGACGCAGTGGCGCGATGCACCACTATCGCGCCAGGAAACAGCCTCAGTAGTTTGGTCCCTGGTGCGGTGCGCCACTACAAGATGTGCAGGGTTTTCAATCCTATTTTCCAGAACCCAAAAAATATAGGCTTGGCGCTGTAAGGGCGTGACGCACCACTATCGCGCCATAAAACAGCCTCAGTAGTTTGGTCCTTGGCGCGACACACCACTATCAGATGTGCAGGTTTTAAGTCTAAATTCGACTTGGCACCGTAGTGGCGCGACGCGCCACTACCGCGCCAGGAGCGTTTTAGCCTGTTTTCTAGATTTTTGGAGAAAGGGCAATTTGGGTATTTTTCCAAATTATATATACATTTGCCTTGGGACGTTTTGGACCATTATTTCAGTCCCTCTCTCTCTCTCTAAAAGCCCTAGAAATTTCCCTCTCTTCTTCTTCTTCTCCATTGCCAACAAGGACTGCTTCAAGAACTTCAAAGATTCAAGACTTCCATTGAAGACCTAACATTAAGGTTTCTTCAAAGTCTTCACAAGGTATGTAAGGCTATTCAAAGCATGGGTTGAGTCCACCCATGTGCCCTATACTTTCTTTGAGGTTAAATGTTCATAAGAATGGAGTTTCTTTATAGGCTTATATCCAAAACAGTATTGTCATTTATTAATTTGATTCTTGTTATGTTGATGTTGTTGAGCCAAGAAATTTTAAAAAAATCTTTATGTTAGTATGAGTCTATGGAGATGAGTTGTTAAACATACTTTATTGATTTTCTTAATCATGTTGATTATGTTAAATATGTTAATTTTTCTTAAATATGTTGTTCGTCTTGAATTGTTGATCTAAAATCTTATAGTTGTGATGAGTCCTAAAGATTTGTTAAATAAAAAGAGGAATGATTGGATATGTTTGTGTGTTGATATAAATGCATATTTAATCTACTCTTGAAAATGTGATTAGGATTGATCGGATAGTATGATTGGGAGACGTTTGATTGTGATAGAGTTGATGAGTTGACAAGGTTGTAAATGAGACTTGTCTATATGATTTGATTGAGTTGATTGGATGGAGTCTTATGAGCATTGAGTCTTGGGAGGAGTATCGAGCACCGAATTGGGTAAGAGTATAGTCCATACTCGAACCCCATGAACTACGCCACCAACGTAGGAAGGGATTGAACCGTTAAAGTCGGATGCTTCCCATGGGATTGAACCATTAAAGTCGGATATTTCCCATTTTATTATCCTGAAATGATTGGACTTGACTGATCGATGGGATCCATGATTGGTTGATTTGTTCATACCCTGGCAAAGTATGAACGGACATGGCAACAACGTCGGCTTATTGTACTATCACTGGCTCATAAGTGATGGTTGTCGGATAAGAGAAACTCCCATATAGGTCTTGATAGTACTCTGAGTCAGATTGAGTTGTTCTTCTATGACACCCCGGAAATTTTTTCGCAAAGACTCGAACATTTCTTCACGTGTGGGTAGACTCGGATCGGAGGACTTTTAATTCTACACATGAGTTAGGATTAATTCCTAAGTATTTAAGTGTGTTAGATGTGTTTAGGGGTCATAAGGGATCTCTAACACCAAGTCGAGTCCAAAAAACTCTAATCAACTAAGTTTTCGGACGAGTTAGTATAAGAGTCAACTTCAAACGACCATATCTCCTAGGATATAAAGAACCAGGTGGACCACGAACTACCAAATTAAAGGTCTTTGAGTCTTCTTTCCAATGCCACCAAGATTGTAATTTTTGGAGTTCGGAGTCAAAAGTTATGGCTATTTTACTACGGACTAGTACTGCAGGAATATTCTGGCCTGAGCGAAATTTACTTTTACTGGCTCATAAGTGATGGTTGTCGGTTAAGAGAAACTCCCAAATAGGTCTTGATAGTACTCTGAGTCAGATTGAGTTGAATGGTATGTGATTGGTCCCGTCTAAACCATTTCTTATTAGACCTGGGGACACTTGAGTGAGTTGTTACATATTTATTGAGTTGAGTCCTTTGAGTTGAATTGTAAAACGTTGCATAATTTAATTTGCATAGTTATTGAGTTGAGTCATTTGAGTTGATTGTTGAGTTGATTTTGAGTTGATTTTATATGATTGGATTAGGTGATATGTGATGGATAGGATTATATGATATGTGATTGGTTAGTGTACGATGGAAATGTATATGATTGGATTGGATCGGATCGTATATGACCGAATTGAACCGATTATATACGATTGGATTGAATCGGATGGTATACGATTTGATTGAATTGTATTGTGTATGATTGTATTGGATTGTATGATGTGTGATTGGTCTTTGCCTAAAAAATATATTCTTACTTTAGACTTATGACGCCTTATTTGAGTCTCTTTTATCTTTCTGATTCGGAGATATTTGAACCAACATTATTCTTCCTTGAGGTATGTTTCATTCTGCCATATTACATACTCGTACATTCTATGTATTGACGTCCAGTTGGACCTGCATCATTTTATGATGCAGAGTCAGGTCTAAGAGATCGTCAATAGAAGCACCATTGAGGATCTATACACACTCAGCGTATTGGTGAGTCCTTCCCTACATCCGGAGGACACCGCTTATATCATTCTTGCATTGAGTTAGCTCTTTTCATTTTGAATTGAGGTAGCCATGAACATGTCATTGGCACCAATTAGATAATAGTGATAGAGGCTTCATAGACTAGATAGTGAAGGGTCGATTGAGTATTTCTTTCCTTACATTATTCTTGTCAAACTATTTTTAATGACAAATACTAGAGTTGATTTGTTGGCCCATGGCCTTTATTCTTTGAGTTAGATTGATGTTTTGAGTTGCCCACCAAATATTCTCTTTATTGTTTTTATCTTCTGCTGATTGAATGAATGAACGGATGTGTGATCAGGCTATGTGGTTCGCTTGGGAGCCAGAAATGGTTTCTGAGTGCCGGTTACGTCTAGGGTACCCTCCCGGGGCGTGACATCTTCTTTCTGAGTTGAGATTTCCCAGTTGGTTTGATCTTTTCTAATGTTGTTTCATTTGGCCATTTTACATACTCGTACATTCCATGTACTGACGCCATTTATCCTGCATCATTTCATGATGTAGAGATAGGTACTAGAGATCATCAACTGGTGCACCGTTGAAGATCTACTCACTCCCAGCTAGTTGATGAGTTCTCCTAGTTTTCGGAGGATGCCGGGACTTTCTTTATAGTTTGTTTTGTTTCCTTTATTTTTGGTTGTTGGTAGTAATGGGCTTGTCATTGGCACCTCCCAGATTGTTGATAGAGGCTTCATAGACCAGAGTGTGGAAATGTTGATTTGTTCGTTTTGACTAGTTCTATTCTAGCTTTCTGTTGATTTGATAGTTGTTTGCCTTTTGGCCCTAAAATATGGATAGTAGTCCTATAATAAAATCTTCCGCTGATAGAATGTGAATAAATGAAAGTGTGAGTGGACCAAGTGGTTCTCTTGAAGACCAGAAATGGCTTTCGAGTGCTGGCCACATCTAGGGTTTCCTCCCGGGGCGTGACACTAGGGTTCTTCACATAAAATCTTGATTTGGGAGTCGAATAACGATCCATTTTAGCTGAAATTTGACATGTGAGTTTATTTTATCATGAGTGAACATAATCGGAAAGAAAATATCAGATTTAACTTCAATGACTTGGGATGATTATTTTGACTCAATTTTTTATCCGAAAATAAATGTAGCAATATGGGTGTATTTGGATTCATATTCTTATAAAGATTATGTATTTGAACAACTTTTCATCATTCAGAAGCATTACAAAAGGCTTAAGTTTTAAAGTGATTATTTAATTTAATTGAGGCAAGTGAATTTCTAAACCTCAGTTTAAGCTTGTAGATGCTTGTATTTCCGTGTTATGTGTACTGGGGAGTAATGAGAATTTGACTGGGTTATTTACTGTATTATTGATATTAAAAATGGTGATGAGGGGTATAAAATGGTGGTCTAATGACATGTATTGGTGGAATTGATATGTTGTGATTATGGGTTTATTTTGGACATGTGAAATGACTATGTTAACGTGAGATAGGAAAAATTATTATTGTTGTCATATTATTATCGTGAATTATATGAACATGAATTGATTGCATTGGTTCTGATATACTGTGCCGAGACTGTAAATGATATGAAACAAAGGGGTTGGGCCACACGTTCCGTGGTAGGTATTATGAAATAAAGGGGTTTGGCCACACGCTCCGTGGTAGGATAAGTATATTGAGGGGATGGGACACACGCTTCATGGCAGGTAACATGGACATAAATGTCCCCCATGGGTTCCGTACTGTAATTCAATGGATGTGTACCGATAGGAAAGACATGCATCATCTCATTGCATTGCATCACATTTTGTTGATATTTGTGAATTCGTGTTTCCCCTTTATTGCTCTATATATGCTGAACTTGACTTGATATGATTCATTGATGAGACTATTAATGAGTATTCGTGGACTGTATTACTGTTATTATTATACAAGTGTAGAGTTAGGCTGGTTTTATGCAGGTTGTAGTTAAGGAGGTTCGGTTGGGAGGACATGAGTACTTGTATCTATTGAGCTTTGCTCAGTTTTAGTTGTCCACTTGCGGAGTACTGTGTTGTTTGGTACTCACCCCTTGCTTCTACACTTGTGTAGGTTGTGAGCCCGGACCTGCTTCATCTCTTAGTGTTCTCTACCACGTCTGAGGCTATCATCTCGAGTGTTGAGATAGCTGTTACATCCATCTAGCGGACACCTCTTACTCTTTAATATGTTTTAGTCCTATTCTAGAGACAAAGATATTGTGACTGTATTTTCTTTCGTACTTCGGTATTGTATTAGTGGCTTGTACACTTGACAACCAATTTTGGGGATTTTGAATTTATTTACATGTTTTCGATTAAGTTAAATTTTGATTCCTTTCTTTTTCTTCCGCATCTACTTTCCATTGGGTATTAGGCTGACTTGTCTCGGTGGGTTGAGATGAGTGTCATCACACCCGAATTTGGGTCGTGACATTATTTTTGAGAAAAGTTATATATATATATATATATATATAAAGAGTAATCTCTGCTCATTTTTAGTTATAAGAAAAGTAATTTTTATCTCTAAAAAATGTATGTTGGGCACCTAGTTCGAGGCTTCTAGAAATTCGAAGTTCTCTCCCTTTCATGTTCAGTCGTCACGTACTAGAGAAATGGTTCATACTTCAGGATATAATATTCACTTGAAATAAGTTTTGTCATGAAATAATGGAATCTGGTGATTTATTTGGTATGAAAGTTTAAGTTCTGGTGCAAGCTATTTTTTCCCTTTGTTAAATTGGAAACATATTGCATATTGCATATAGCTTCCTACACATACATGAATTTTTTTTTAACTTCTTTCATGTTATTTCTTTAGCAGATATGCGTGTATAAATTTCTTTCCAGATTTTAAACAAATGGCATGTATAAAATCTCAAAGTATCTTGTTTTAAAAAATGTGAGTTTTTTTAAAGGTTCTTTCCTATTCTGTTAACATATAGTATATGAGTTCACATCTTTCTTCTAAGTGATGTATAAATCTCAAAGTTATATTTAAACCATTTTATATTGGTATCAAAGCAAAAAGTTTTTGGGAAACATTAAAACTAGAAACATTCATGAAAAGACACCCTGCTTATCACGATATCCGATCTAGATATTGATCTTTATACAGAGAATATAAATTAAAATAGACTGCTGTAAAATTACAAAATAAGTTAGAAGAATAGCCAAAAATAGTAGAAATAGTAGAAAGTTTAGATAAAAAATATAATCACTTTAGGAAAGAAAGAGTTGTAAACCTAGAACTTATAACTGCTTTAAAGTGGGAACTACATAGTTGTCAAAGTAACATAGAATACTGTAATAGACGAATAAGATTTATACAGGAGCGTATTAAACAAAAAGCTTTTCAGTTAGGATAAATTAATGCAAAATCAACCTCTATTTCGAAGAATAATACAAGTACATCAGTGGCTTCAACAAAAATTACATCACAAATCAGAATTAAAGAAAACAGAGTGTAATCTAAGACAACTTTTATCCTCTCTAGAAGAAAACACATATACTCAATATTTACAAAGAGAATTAGATAATATTGAATGAAACATAAGTTATTCTAATATTAGGATCAGACATTACAAAAACATACTTCAAATAGTTCCATTAGGATAGTATTATTGATGCCTCTTGAGTACATAAATCCAATAAGATTAAGATATAGTTGGCTTTACGACGATATACAATATAGATTTGAGCTTAGACAATCTTTAAAATGATTAAAAGAACATTTGAACTGGATAGAAGAACAATTGGCTAAAGAAATATTCACAACTTCGTTTACAAAATATTTTATAAGAGATCAGGCTAACTTAATTAAAGTAATTAATAACATCGAACTAGATATCAGATACAGTACTAATAAAATAAATTATTGCAAACAGATCTGTAGGATTACAAGTCCTTTAGGATAATATCTCAAAATCGATTCTATAAAAAACCTTGAATATTTGGATCTAAGAATTCACCCTGAAAAGAAATATAGATCATTACATGAAAACAATATCATAAGGTGTAACTTAGCGAAATGAGAACATATATTATATTCAGAAGACAAACAGTATAATATCTTAATAGACTTAATAATAAATCTTAGTGATAAAATTCAACAACAGGATAAAACTATAATAAGACTCCTAAAAATAATAGAAGTCACTCAAAATAAACAGAAAAAGGTACTAGACAGATTAGAAAAAAAATTGATTTCTTAAAAACACAAGAATTTGAAATAGATAGAAAGCTTCAATATTTAAATACAAAGTTTAATTTAAAAAAGATACCCACAAAAACTGAAATAGAAAAATTAATTAAGACAATAACAGAAAAGCCCAAAGAATTAGAAATTAAAAATATTGAAGTAGTAACAAAAATCATAGAACAAGTAGAAGTCATAACTATAGAAATAGGTGAACTAAAAAGAATAATCCAAAGACTAGAACAAATTTTACTTTCATGAGTGAAGAAGATATAAATTACAAGAAAGCATTAGAGTATACAACAAAATTCCATAACGAACTAGAAGGATTTTTAAAACATATACCATAAAGTCAAACAGATAAGGTCATACTAAAACAAAATAATACAAAAATAGCTTTATTAGTAGAATTAATATCAAGTTAGATAAACTAATTAGAGAAAAACAATCATCTGAAAAATCAAGCACCTAAAAATATGGAAATAGACGAACTAATTACTCAATTAAAGAAAGTTGAAATAATCCCACAAAAAGATAGACAAAACATAACTCGAAAACCACAAAAATGGTCTTTCTTTCAAATAGATCAAGGAGAACCATCGAAGAAGAAAGACCAAGAGTAAGTTTTTCAGACAATAGAATTGGAAATAACCTTATTTCTAGAATATTATCAAAAAAACACTCTACTGAAGAGCAACGTCAAAAATTAAATGAAATAATAGATGTAGACAAAGATTTACAAATTTTCCAACAAAATCAACTAAAATTATTAAATCCAAAGAAATTATAAAATATAAAATATTTCTCTCGAGATAGTCAACTATATAGAGATTATAAAGAAGAACCGATATCGGCCATAGGAGAAAACTTTTTAAACTTAAATTTAGTAAACCCTGAATTCCTAAAGGGAATAAGAAATTCAAGAATAATGTTAATGCATATGAGGTTGATAGTCATAGAAATTAAAGTACTAACTAGAAAGAATTTAGGATCTAAAGTTTTAATAGTATTATACGATGATAGATGGTCAGACCTAAAGAAATCTATAATAGGTCTAATAGAAATAGATATGACTAATAATGGAGGAATATTTTATATTAGCCCAGATTTATTAATAAATTTAAGAGAATTCGGAAAAAATATTAAAATAGGAATTCAGACTAAGGGATATGAAGAGATGAATAATGGAAATAATCTATTAATGTGTGTAGATTTATAGGAAAAATGACTGTAAGCAGTAATACAAAGTTTAAACTCCAAGTAAACGATGTAGTTGAAGTAATGGGAAACAAATGAATAAAATTAATAAAACCAATAAAAATAAATCCAGAAGAATATGCAGGACTAGAATGGAATTTAGACAAATTAAGTAAACTAAAGGTGTTTGCACCATAAGCTCATTTAATGTATACTAGTTCAAAAGGAGAAACATCAATTAGATTCACCGACTATACATATACAATTCAAAAAGAATTAGATGATAATGATACCGAAAGCACTATAGAAACAGAACAAGAATTAATGAATATAGAAATACTACAAGAAGGGTATGAAGTAGACAATGCCATAGAAGAGGCAAAAAGATTATATAATGAAAATAATTATATAGTCTTTAAATGTAAAGGATGTAAACAAGGCAATATGAATATAACAGAAATCATAAAACATTTTAAAATATGTAAAGATAGAAATGAAAACCTAGCATATAGAATAGAGTATTCAGAATCCTTATATACAACTTCTGATAATAAAGAAAACGAAAACATAACATCTATAAGAAGTTATAAAGAATTAATGGAAGCAACTAGCTCTATTAGTGCTAGTCCTTTTTCAAAAAATGGCTCCTACTGTCACGCCCCGAGAGGGTACCCTAGGCGTGGCCGGCACTCAGAAACCATTTCTAGCTTCCGAGAGAACCACTTGGTCTCATTTCTTATTTATTCATCAGTGGAAGACTTAAGAATACTAATGTGGGCTTGTCATAATCAAAGGAAAAATAGATAATTCTTATAAGAAGTAGTTTCTAAGGAGAACTACTCCGATTACATCATCAGACTCTGTCTATGAAGCCTCTAATACTCTTAGAAGGTGCCAATGACATGTCCATGGCTACCTCAAAAGAAACATCACATTCAACAATAATAAAAGGATAAGGAGTTCCTTCGAATACAAGAAGGACTCACCAAATAGTCGAAAAGAAATGATCTTCAACGATGCGCCTGTTGAGGATCTCTAATACCTGTATCTGCATCATAAAACGATGCAGGTCGAATGACGTCAGTACGTGGAATGTACGAGTATGTAAAATGGCAGGAAGGTAAGGACAGATATCAAGAAACTCCTCTCAATAAAACTCAGCTCAGAACTCAACATCATCTCAACATCAATATGTAATGCAAGTTTAAAAATATAATAATAAAAATAATAGTAATAAGCAATGCTTACTCAGTTGGGAGTTTCTCTAACCGACAACCATCACTTATGAGCTAGCGATGATACAACGAAGCGATGTCGTTGCCACATCCATCCAATACCTTGCCAGGGTAAAGGACATCACCATCTTGGATCCACTCATCAAAGTCCTCTTTTTGAGACTTAAGAGGCATAGCCTCCATCCTACGCTGGCTACGTAGTTCTGGGGTTTGAGTCAATTAAACTCTTACCCAACTCGGTGCTCAATACTACTCCCAAAATATGTGCTCATATTAAACTCATCATCTAGTCTCATTGGACTTTAATTTAAATCATCAAACTCATCTCATTTCATGTTCATCAATCATTATACTTCCAAAAAAACATCATTTACATCTCATCAAAACATCTTGCTCAAAATATCATTTTTCTCAAATTTATTCAAATTCAACTCTTTTGCTCTTTCAAAACTCAATAAAATACTTATATAGTATTAATTCATATAACTTTCTTTTTATCAATGAAAATAATAAAAAGCCAACATCTTTACTCAAAACATATGTAAAAATATTCATGAACATCAAATCAATTAGGATTCATGGGAAAGTAGCCATGAATAATAATTCCAATAATATGAGAGATAACAATAATAATAATATTAATGCATAAATATATCTAACTCAATAGAAGAAGAATTAATTCATTTAGAATTCAAGATTTGGATAAAACTCAACTATAACTCAATTATAATGAATTTAAATATTGGGCGCATGGACGAACTCAATCCGATGCTATGAAAGCCTTACATACCTTAAATCCGAAGGTTTACTCCGAATTGGAACACTCTTGGACCCCTGGCCTTTTCTTCTCGTCGGAGCGTTTTGTGTACTACCCGGAGTATAAGAATAATCGGAGTAGTATTTTTATACTACTAAAACTAAAACTATATTTGAGAAGAAGTATATAGAGAGAAGAAATGCTTAAGAAAGCTTGATGAATAAAATGAGGAAATAAGGTGGGTATTTATAGGTGGGAAAGAGTGACCTAACAATAAATAAAATAATTATAAAGAAAAATCTGAAAATTTAATGGAATATATTGATGTCATGGATGATGTTAAATGGAGGACAATTTATGTCATGCATGATGTCAAATGTATATTGATCTTTCCATGGTATGTAAGATGAGTTCTTTTTAACAGAATACTCTTTTTTGAAGCTGCGTTTGAATAAGATAAATTCCTTATTAGGATTTGGTGTCTTCATAAGAATTGTAGATATGGAAGTCTAATTTTATATAGTTCAAGAATCAACCAATTTGGAGAAACCTACAGTGAGATATGAATTTTCTTCTATAAACACTCAATTCCGTCACAGTACTATATCTTGCAAAGATTAATTTATTTGACCTACTTATACTCCGAATATTAAGATATGTTCTTCATGAAAGTTGTAGGTAAGGATGTTGGGGTTACCTAGAAATTTGAATCACCTAATTTGAACCAACCTATGAAAAGTTATGCCCAAAATACAGAGGCTGTATTATTTTCGTCGAGAATTGAAATACCGACATACAAAATTTTAGGGGTTGTTACACCTACGCAGACAGTTGATTATAGCACAGGAAATGTATCACGTAGAAGAGTATATAGATCAAATCCAGACACAGAAATAAAAGAAAATATAAACCAGTAGGCAAAAGAATTGTAATGACCTTGAGGATCATTTTTTAAAATTGTGTGAAATTACCATTATACCCCTATCATTAGTGCCCTCGAATATTATTTTATCGGTTTGTGTAGTTGAAAGTTTCATAATCTTAATGGTTTGTAAATTGTGCAAATTCTTGAGTTTATAGAGTTAAGAGGTGAAAAAGTGATTCTTGGTACCAACTGGAGCTACTGGTTTTGGAATGAAATTCCGTTGATTCCAGCAGCTCCAAAATGTGGAAATTGGTCTAAGAAAGTTTTACAGAATTAGTGTTGGAGTTGTAACAAAGATTTGAAGTCTTGAGTTGGAATTTGAGAAATTTTAGGCCAAAGTTTGATTTTGGTCAACTTTTGGAGTTTCAATACTCAAAATGGAATTCTGAAGACTTCATTGGATTTGGGGGATGATTTTTGGTTTAGAAGAAGTGATGGCTGAATTTTATAGGTCCTGAGCCCATTTTGGTATTTTGAAGGCCTTAGTTGGTTTAGTTGTGACTTTTTGAGTTTCGGATCAAGGAGACCTCGAATTTGAATTTGGATGGTTCTATCAGCTCTAGAATGGACAAATTAGTCTAGTCGCATTGTCGGCATGACTATCAAGGCAATCGATGACTTTGGTCAACATTCTTGAAAAGCGCTCTCAAATGAAAATTCTAACAATGCATTTAGTTCCGGAATGTCGAGTTTGATCTAGAATGACCCTTCGTTTACTTTCCAATGTTTCTAGTCTAATCCCAAGGCCTATTGTGGAATTTAACTTAAAATGACACTTGGGTGTGGGACCCATTTTTCATTAAAATGACCTCGTATGGTAATTTTGAATGCTCCATTAAGTTTGGAATGTCGAATTTAGTGAAGTAGCATATCTGGTTTATATTTATCGGGTTGCAAACGAATCTCGAGCACCCCATGGAAGATTTTTGATTTTTCCAAAATCAAAAGTTGCAGCAAAAATCTAGTGCAAAGGCAAGCCTGTTTTTGGGTTTTTTTCTCAAGTTTAACACCCCATAACTTGAGTTCTAGATCTCCATTTTGGGTCGAAGCCCAGAGTGTTCGGAAAGTTCTTGGCTACGCATTGGAGTTCTTGGGGATTGTTGGTGCTCTCCGTTTGAGGTAAGATTCGCTTTGTAGCAGCCACCCTTCCTTCTCTTGATCCCCACCCACCTTCCGTAGAGGCGGGTCAATATCAATATCTATACCAGAGCCTATTTTCGGTTTAGATTTTTGATGAATTTTGAGATTTGATATCTTGAGCATTTTGGGTCCATTTTCAGTGATTCTTTAGGCTAAATTGCTGATTTTTTCGTAAGGATTGTTGTGGTGTGATTGGTTTTAGCTGTAGAGGCTTCATTTCTAGTAAATCTCTATTCAAAATTGCTATCTCTTGACCATTTTCGGATTCAAATTTTTGTAAACTTTGCAAGATGATTTCTTGGCCATCTTTGATCCGAATTCAGTTATTCAAAGCACTAAATTATGTAGTTTTTCCATAGAAATCAAGTGCTAAGATCAGAAACTTGATTAGGAACTTTGTGTGAGGTAAATTCTCTAATCTAGCCGCTGCCTTTATCATTTTCGAGTTGGAATTTTAGTGGATTTTGAAGGATTGTTTTTTGGTCATCTTAGCTCCGTTTTTAATGATTCTTGAGTCTAAATTGTGAGTTTTTCGTCAAGGAACGTCGTGGTGAGATTATATTTTATCAATTTCTATAATTATTATCTTCCAAAATATCTTTAAATCAAGACTTCAAAGGTGGGTTATGGGGTTTTCTTCCAAGTTAAAAAATTATATTTGCGTGATTTGGAACTCAATTCTTGCTCGATTTTAATAGGATTTTCAGACATGAACTCTACTCAATGTGTAGAACATAATTTTCAAATAAAATTCCTGATTTGACCATTTGGAAAATAATTAATTTTTGGATCATTTTACCTTCGATTTTGAAACCTGTCAATATGAGTGTCATTGGACTTCTTGTGATGTGTATGTTTCATTGTTGATAGAGGGTTGTCATTTTGGGTGTTGAATTCGAGAGTTGCTTGTCCGATGGAGGTGTTCGAGTGTGGTCTCTATAATTGAGGTAAGTTTGACTATTTTTCTTTGAGACTGAGATGGGATAATTAGTCATTCATATATTAGACTTTGGGATGAGTTTATAGTATGAGTTGAGAATGTTATATATATTTTTATGCCCGTGTGGGGGCTTATTTATTAATGTGTTGCAGTGTGGGGGCTTATTTTATTACATAGCCCGTGTGGGGGCTTACTTGTTATCTTATTTGCTTTAAGAGCATGTGATTCATAATTTTTCTATGAGAGAGGCTTGATGATATTATTTGAATTGTGATGCCCGCCTGAGGGGTTGATTTAGGGGTTTTGTAACATCTCAAAAATTTCTATGCCAAGATTCGAACCATTCTTTTTAGGCATATAGGATCGAACTCATTGAATTTTAATTATATATATGAGTTAGGATC
Source organism: Solanum dulcamara (assembly GCF_947179165.1). NCBI lineage: Eukaryota > Viridiplantae > Streptophyta > Magnoliopsida > Solanales > Solanaceae > Solanum > Solanum dulcamara. Next base: position 9,369,571 of record NC_077241.1, on the reverse strand, counting down.
AATTCCTAAGTATTTGAAGAGTATAGATGTGGTTTAGGGTCATAAGAGATCTCTAAAACCAAGTCAAGCCCAAAGAATTTCTATCGACTAAGTTTTTATATAAGACCATAAAAGGGTCAACTTTAAACGACCATATCTCCTAAAATATAATAAATTAGTGGCCTATGACTTATCAAATTAAAGGTCTTTGAATCTTCTTTCCAACTCCACCAAGATTGTAATTTTTGGAGTTTGGAGTAAAAAGTTATGCCCGGTTGACCAGAGAGGTTCGCGATAAGTCCGCATCGCGGACCTGACACGGACTTGACCAGTTTTCCAGATTATTTTTGTCTAGAAAGGTGTGCGACAAGTCCGCATCGCAGACCTAATGTGGACTTGGCCAGTTTTCATATTTTGGTAGGGGCATCTTGGGAAAATTACCCAATGACATATATACGAACTTGGACGCATTTTGGGTCATTTCCTTTTAGTCTTTCACCTCCCTAAAACCCTAAACTGCATCCTCCTCTCTCTCAAATCATCCCCTTCAATTTTTCTATCAAACTCAAAGATTCAAGGATTCTCATTGAAGACCAAGAATCAAATTTTATTAAAGTTTCACTCTAAGGTATGTGACTTTTCATCCATGGGTTCTTCCACCCATGGAGCCCAAATATTTTCTCAACTTGATATTTTAAATTCTAAATGGGGAATTCTTATGGATATTACATGATGATTCTAAATGCATATATTATGGTATATTTGAAGTTCATTTACTTAAATTGATATATATATATATATATATATATATATTGACCCTCAATTTCATGAAATGAATGACTTTGTTACGGTTCTTATATTTTTTTATTTTTATTTTTTTATTATTTTTTTTTTTGGGGAAGAGACCCTACACGAGGCTCCCACCTCTCGTGCACAGTCAGGGGTTAAGCAACACCCCCAAGCCTTAACATAAATAATCAAAAATAAAAATACAAGGAGGGGGACATAAACCTTACCTCCGATCCTATGGTGGTTCATAAGTCGGCTAACCTATTAAGGTCGGCTAACTCATCCCCAATACAAAAAGGGCTAACTATAACTAGAAAGCAGTAAACCTATGAGAGGACTCCTCCTGATACAAGTCGACTAAGAAAGCATAAATGAGGGAGACTCTCCCCTTCCATGAGAATACAAGAAAGTAACTTACACTAGTCCTATTCAATTATGCTACGACTCAGGCATAGCTACATTGAGAAGAACAAGTATACGAACCTTCTATCTCGCATGGGTTGAGGAAATTCTTTTCATCTTTGCCCTTTTTAGTCATATCGTACCAAGTAGGTCCAAGGAGTTATGTAGCAACAACAATAGCAGCTAAGGGGGGTGAAATGATAGGAAATAAATGGAGCCATAGCAGCCAGCTTTCTTGGGGTTGTAGTTAAGGAAGCTGAGAGACAGAGTATGTGTTGAATCCCTAGCTTAAATGTATGTCTGAAGGTGCTGTGTCTGTTGGTGCTCCATCTTCTTGTCTTCTCAACAATGAAAGCAGTCAAGGAGTTCCAAAATACTTGGATGAAAGGAGGCTGCTGCAGGTGTTGAAGGTATAAAACATGTATGCATGGAGAGTTGGTGGGAGTAGGTGAGGCCCTTGCAATTGTGGTTGTTATGTCCCTTTGTCTGTGACTTTGTTTACCTGCACAAACAAGCAAACAAATAGACAACCAAGTGTGATAGTTGTGGTGTTTGTTGCAAACCTGTAGGCAGCTTCTTGTTGTCTTCAAAGAAGGATTGAGCAACTCCTTTGAGGTTATCTTATGTGCCTGCACATAACAATTAAAGGAGCAAGGAGGTTCAAGAGTTTTTGGAAGCAGTGGATCTGCTACAGGTTTTGCAGGTACGGTTCTTATATGAAGGCTTAAAAGGTAGTTTTAAAGTGTATAAGGTGGGCTATTTTAGAATGTTTCATATGATGCATTTCCATCACCCTCATGCATTAAATGTATTTGAAAGTTATATGAAATGAACCCACCTAGTCTTCTTATGTTGAAATGAAGTTGAATCAAAAGTTTTGACTCCAAATGAATGTTTATGAAGCAAATGCCTATGTTTAAGGGAGTCTTGTGAAATGATTGAATGATGATGAAAGGGATTTTAGCCAAAGAATGGATTCAATGTGAAAGGATAATTCTCACATATGTGAATCAAATGAAATGTTTTAATGAGCTATTCTATCGATGATGATTTAATGTCTAAAGTTATACAATATCTATGTTATTATGATATTTAAATGTTATTCTATGGGATTGACCTAGCATCGAATGTAGCATGTAGATGGGGACTCGACCTAAGGGGTTCTTAAGTAAAGTCTCATGTTGTATTAACTATGCGCCAACATAGGAGCCCTTGTAGGCTATTAAGCCTAGTGGATCCACAATTAGCCAATAAAGTTAAAGTTAAAGAATGTTAAAGTTGACGGAGTTCTACCCGACAAGTAGTCTCCCCGTGCCAATGTAGGAGGTTATGTTGGATTTCATGTACTAGCTCTCATGGTCTTAAATGTCGGTTAAGGTCACTTTCCCACAAAATGAATATTTTAAGGTTTCTTATGATGATGTTTAATGCATGCATTCATTATGCACATTGCTTATTCATGTTCATCTTATGTTCTTCATTTCGTAGTATACTCACATACTTAGTACATTCAAATTACTAACACATACTTTTTCCTATATGATATCACCATCTAAGGACCGACATCTCTCCTCGACCTCCTTCACGCGGCTAGCTCGGGTTAGTTGAAGGTTGCTTGTGGTGAGTTCTCATGTTCCAGGAATGACCTCTTTTATATTCTAAACTCATGTTTTGTAAAACATTAAAACTTTTATGAAGACATTTCTTGACACCTATTTTTGAGGGTGAGCTAGGGACATGTCTTAGCCCCCACCAAGTCTATTAGTAGAGGTATGTTGGGACATAAATGGAAAATGTTTTGAAGTTGCTAAGGACTATTGCTCCACAATATTTTGCTTAGTCCCGGTTCCTTTTTTATTTATTTACTTTTCTCTTGTTATTGTATGCCATTACTAATGAAATACTTAACGAATGCTAAGAGGCTTGGGTGAGGTACCTCCAGGTGTCTCATTCGCCATGTCACATTTAGGCCCCAGGCTCGGATTGCGATAGCTTTGAGCATGACTGAGTATTGAAATATTATTGAGAAAGGGGTGAAACTTATATTGAAATATTTCCTTTCTATTGCTATTTATTGTGGGTGAGTATCATGTGTAGGTTAAGTTTTGACAACTTTGAACCTTGTACTACATGTTAAGTTGAATATTGCTTCCATGTCATATGTGTTTTGATGTATTTATCCTTATTTATCATATCATGAAACATGGAAAGTTGAGAAATATGAGAATTCTTTTTGAGAAAAAAAATGAAACACCTTTAAACCTTTGTATCTTGAGTCCCTGATTAAGGCAGTTTTACGACAAGGTGGTGGATACATTAGGATCCCTTGACCTAGAGGATATGACAAGTATAATAAGATATTTTGATTGAGGTATATGGTTTGCGAGACCCCCATGGTTCCTTCTTGGTAGCATAGCTTAGCAGGTGTACACGACAAGCTGTGCGACAGTCTTGATTCCACTATACCACCACATCATTACATCATCATATTATATTGCATTGCATCGATATCTGTATTATTTGACTTATCTGGTTAATTGTGATAATGAGTTAATATTATGGGTTTACTTTACTCGCATCATTATATATATAAACTGGCAGTACCGATGCTGAAGTGAGACTTTTATTTAAGCAGGTGGAAGCATTCCTTAGTTTATTTCATAGGTTTGATTAATTTCTTATACTCAGTCGGCTAAAACCTACTACGTATATGTGGATTGTACTCAACTCTACTTCTCTATTCCTTTTTTATGGAGATACTAATTAGGGTACCTCACATGGCAGCTGATATTCTAGAGGATTATGTATTCTTAAATTAGTGGTGAGGTCCCAAAAGTCAGATTGTCACTAGTCTATTTCTATTTCTTAATTCTTTATATTATTCAGAGACTTATGTTGTATCTTTAGACTCAAACCTTGTATTAGATGTTCTTTATACTTATGACACCAGATTTTGAGATAATTTCTTTATTGTCTTTCTTTTTATTTAAATTGTGGCATGACTTTCCCTTTGGGAGTCTAGTATGAGTTTTACTTTTAAGCTTACATATCAGGTTGGATTTTGAAATATGTGTCATCATGACCTCGATTTTTAGGTCTTGACAAATTAGTATCAGAGCAGCTAGGTTACTGGTCTCATAAGTTAAAGCGTAGGGTGTCTATAGAGTATTGATGATCAGTACGTAGACGTCCGTACTTATCTTTGAGAGGCTACAAGATACTTAATAAGAGAAACTCCTTCCTTTGATTCCTTTGTGCGATTTATTCATATCAAGTGTTGTATACCTCTAATATATTCTTTCTGCGTTAAAAGTAATTATCGGGTTCAAAATGGAAGCACTTGCTTGAGAATGATCTAGTGATGCCCCAATCGAGCCTGATTATGATTAAGAAGATGTAGATCAATAAACAAAAAAGGTAGGGAAAATTATCAGTTATACTTTGAGTGTTCAATTTCAAATTTTGGATATCTTTAGCCCCACTTTGCATTCCTTTGAGATTTGTGGCTCCACCTATGTCTTCAGGGTATTGTCTCCCAAGTTTAATGTTATTACTGTTGAGAAGGCGTATATCTTTTTGACCAAGTATCAGGACAAGTTATTCAAAACTAGGTATCTTGAAGGCACATGGAATGTCTTATTTCTTTTTACAGATATGGGAATGGATAAGGAGTGATGGAGGTCGGTTGTTGCTCATAGACCTGTCGGTCCTCCTATGATGAGTTGGGAGTAGTTTACTAAGGTTTTTTTGTTATGGTGAATTTGAACAAGGGGAAAATGTGTGATTCTTTTTCTATTCAGCCAGGGTCACAAGCTGTCCGTGATATACCAGGTTTAGTTGTTTGAGGTGCTTCATAGAGTACTTAAGGTGGTGGTTATAGTGGTTCGCAGGCTAGGGGTGACCATCAGTTATGTTATACTATACCGAATAGATTTGAGGCAGAGGCCTCTGATGCGATTATTACAAGTATTGTTCTGGTTTTCCATCATTTTACATTAATATTATTTGACACAGGGTCTACTTAGTATTATGTGTTGACTTATTTTGATGTGGGTATTGATTGTATGAGTGAGTCCCTTGTTGTGCATATTACTATTTCTACCCTGGTAGGTGAACCTTTAGTGGTGGATAGGGTATATAGGGAGTGTAAAGTGATATTTTTAGGTAGAGAGACCCGAGCTGACTTGATCTTATTATACATGCTTGACTTTGATGTGATATTGGGTATGGGCTGGTTATCTCCCTATCATGCTATATTAAATTGCTATGTTAAGACCGTGACCTTAGTCTACCTCGATTTGCCTTGCTTTGTGTGGAAAAGTAACTCGAGTTCGTGGCCTAAAGGGGTGATATTATATATTTATGCATGTCGTATGCTGGATAAAGGTTTCTTGTATTATTTCATGTATGTGATCTTAATAAGGAGTCATTTCCTTTAGAGACCACGAGGGTGGTGAGAGAGTTTATGGATATATTTCCTACAAACTTGTCGAGTGTTCCTCCTGACCGTGATATTGATTTTGTGATTTATTTGGAGCCGGGCACCAAGCCCATATCTATTTCTCCTTATCGGATAGCTCAAGTAGAATTGAAGAAGATGAAAGAACACTTGGAAAATTTATGGAAAGGGGGATTTTTTAGACCTAGTGTATCACCGTGGGGTGCACCAATTTTATTTGTGAAGAAGAAGAATGGCACTATGAGTATGTATCTTAACTATCGACAGTTGAACAAACTCACCGTCAAGAACAAGTATCCTCATCCTTGCATTGATGATATATTTGATCAGCTTAAGGGTGCATCGGTGTTCTCTAAGATTGATTTGAGGTCAGGTTACCATCAGTTGAGAATTTACGAATCTGATATCCCAAAAACTGCATTCAGGACTCGTTATAGGCATTATGAGTTTGTGGTTATGTATTTTGGATTGACTAATGCCCCAGCTATTTTTATGAAGTTAATAAATCGAGTATCTCGACCTTATTTGGACTCATTTGTGATTATGTTTATTAATGACATCTTGGTTTATTCCAAGAATGAGGCAGATCATGTTAGACACTTGAGGACAGTCCTTCAGAAATTGAGAGGGGAGAAATTGTATACAAAATTCTCCATATGTGAGTTTTGGCTTGAGTCCGTAACATTCTTGGGTCATATAATGACCAAGGATGGTATTATGGTTGATCCGGCCAAAGTTGCAGCGGTTCGTGATTGGGTTAAGCCTACTTCGGTTACAAAGATTCAAAGTTTTATTAGGTTGGCAGGCTATTATCTTCGGTTTATTAAAAGATTCTCTTATATTGCAGCCTCATTGACTAGGCTAACTTAAAAGACTGTGGCATTTTAGTGGACTGATGAGTGTGAGGCGAGCTTTCAAAAGCTCAAGGAGTTATTGACTTACCTATTCTAGCCTCACCCGAGGAGGGCGTGGCCTTTATTGTGTTTTGTGATGCTTCTGAATTTGGCTTGGGTGGTATCTTAATGTGAAAAGTAGATTTCTAGCTTGTTCTTCTCGACAGCTAAAGGTATATGAGAAAAACTACCCTACTTATGACTTAGAGTTAGCGACGATGGTGAAGTTGTAGAGGCACTATCTCTATGGCATGCATTGTGAGGTCTTTACTGACCACCATAGCCTTAAGTATATCTTTTCTCAGACGAATATGAACATGAGGCAGCGTAGGTGGTTAGAATTATTGAAAGACTATGACATCACCATTCCTTATCATCCGAGAAAAGCTAATATGGTAGTGGATGCCTTGAGTTGGAAAGCACCTAGCATGGGTAGTATGACCTTTCTTAAGGCTGAAGAGAGACCTTTGGCTTTGGAGGTTCAATCATTGGCTATATGGTTGGCCCGACTTGATATTTCTACATATCATGACATTTTGGCTTTTGTGGAGGCTAGGTCTACTTTGATGGACCAGATTCATACACACTAGTTTGAAGATGACAAGTTGATGGTCATTCGAGAAAAAATATTGAGTGGTGAAGCAAAATTAGTCTCTTTTGATCCAAAAGGAGTTTTGAGGATTAATAGTCACATTTGTGTGCCTAAGGTTGGTGAATGGGTATGCATGATATTTGATGAGGCTCATTGTTCCAAGTATTCAATTCACTCGAAAGTGGAAAAGATGTTTCATGACTTGAAACAACAATATTTATGGTGTGGCATGAAAAAGGATATTGTTGATTTTGTGTCTAAGTGTCTAAATTGCCAATAAGTGAAGTATGAGCATTAGAAACTGGGTGGTCTTAGGAAAAGGATGCCCATTCCCTAGTGGAAATGGAAGTATATCACTATGGACTTTGTGTCTGGATTACCCATGGCATTGGGTAAGTATGACTCCATTTGGGTGATTGTGGATCGATTGACCAAATCAGCCCATTTTCTTCAAGTGAAGACTAGCTACAATGCGGAGCAGTTATCTAGGATCTATCTTTGTGAGATTTTTAGGTTGCATGGGGTGTCTATCTTTATTATGTCGGATCGGGATTCAGTGTTCACCTCTCACTTTTGGGAGGCATTACAACCTGATTTAGGTACGCGGCTAGAGATGAGTTCAGTATTTCATCCCCAAACCAATGGTCAGTCCGAGCGGACTATGCAAGTGTTGGAGGATATGCTTAGGGCCTGTGTGATTGATTTTGGTGCCTGATTGGACTAACACTTGTCCTAAGTGAAGTTTGCCTATAATAAAAGTTATCATTCCAACATTAATATGACACTATTTGAGGCATCGTATGCTTGTAGGTGTCGAACACCCATTAGGTGGTTTGATTCTGTTGCGGTCAATATACTGGATACTGACTTACTCAGATATTCTTTGGAGTGGGTGCGCTTGATTCAAGGTCGACTATTGGCAGCACAGAGTCGTCAGAAGAGTTATGGTAACAGAAGGGTTCGTCCCTTAGAGTTCATGGTGGATGATTGTGTGTGGATTAAAATAGCACCCATAAAGGATGTGATGAGATTCGGTAAGAATGGAAAGCTTAACCCGAGGTTTGTTGGCCTGTTTGAGATTATGAGAAGAGTAGGTAGGGTGGCTTATGAGTTGTCCTTACCCCCTAGATTGTCAACTGTCCATATGGTATTTCATTTTTCCATACTTCGCGAGTACATACCAGATGAGTCTCATATGATTTCTTATGATGCGGTAGAGTTGGGTCCAGATTTGATTTATGAGGAGGAGCCAGTAGATATCCTAGATATGCAGCTTTACTAGACTCAGGACCAAGGAAATCGCTTCGGTCAAGGAGCAGTGGCGGCATCAGCCTATTGAAGAGGCGACTTAGGAGTTAGAGTTTGATATACGGGCCCGATACCATCAACCTTTTGAGACCCCAGGTACTTTCTTTTATCTTATGTTCGAGGATGAACATCCTTTTTAGTAGTGGATATTGTAATGACCTTGAGTGTCATTTTTAAAAATTTGTGTGAAATTACCATTTTACCCCTATTGTTAGTGCCCCCGACTATTATTTGATCGGTTTGTATAGTTGAAAGTGTCAAAAACTTAATAATTTGCAAATTGTGCAAATTCTTGAGTTTTATGGAGTTAAGAGGTAAAAAATAATTTTCGATACCAACCAAAGTTATGTGTCTCAGAACGAAATTCCATTAATTCCAGCAGCTCCAGAATGTGGAAATTGGTCTAAGAGAGTTTACGGAATTAGTTTTGGAGTTACAACGAAGATTTGAGGTCTTGAGTTGGAAATTTGAGGAATTTTAGGTCAAGGTTTAACTTTGGTCAAATTTTGGAGTTCTGATATTTGGAATGGAATTTCGACGACTCCATTGAATTCAGGGGATGATTTTTGGTCTAGAAGAAGTGCTGGCTGAATTTTTATATGTCCCGAGCCCATTTTGGTATTTTGAAGACTTAAGTTGGTTTAGTTGCGACTTTTCAAGTTTTGGGTCAAGGAGACCTCAAATTTGAATTCTGATGGTTCCATCAGCGCCGGAATGACCAAATTAGGTTGATAGTATTGTCGGCGTGACAATTGAGACAATCGATACGAGTTTAGGGCCATTTAGTGCTTTTGACTTTGAAAGTTAGCCCATGATTGACTTTGGTCAACATTCTTGAAAAAACACACTCGGATAAAAATTCTGACAGCGTGGTTAGTTCCATAATATCTATTTTGGTCTACAATGATCCTTCATTTGCTTACTAAAATTTTCGGTCTAATCCTGAGGCCTGTTATGGAATTTGGCTTAAAATGGCACTTGGGTGTGAAACTCACTTTTTATTAAAATGACTTCGTATGGTAATTTTGAATATGTCATTGAGTCCAGAACATAGAATTTAGTAGGGTAGCATATCTGGTTTATTTTTATCGGGTTTCCAAACGAATCTCAAGCACCGTGTGGGAGATTTTGAATTTTTCCAAAATCAAAAGTTGTAGCAAAAATCTGGTGCAAAGGAAAGCCCGTTTTGGGGTTTTTCTCTCAACTTTAAAACCCCATAACTTGAGTTCTAGAGCTCCATTTTGGGTTATTCGAATCCCACCGTGTTCAAAAAGTTCGTAGCTATGCATTGGAGTGTTAGGGATTGTTGGGTGCTCTCCATTTAAGGTAAGATTCGTGTTATAGCATCTGCCCTTTCTATTTCCGGATTAGATTTTTGATGAATTTTGAGATTTGATATCTTGAGCATTTTGGGTCCGTTTTTAGCGATTCTTGAAGCTAAATTGCTGAATTTTTCATAAGGACCATTATGGTGTGATTGGTTTTAGCTGTACAGGCTTCATTTCTGGTAAATGGTTGTTCAAAGTTGCTGTCTCTTGACCATTTTCAGATTCAGATTTTTGTAAACTTTGCAAGACGATTTCTTGGTCATCTTAGATCCGAATTCAGTGATTCAAAGCTCTAAATTGTGTGGTTTTTCCTTAGAAATCAAGTGGTGAGCGCAAAAACTTGATTATGAGCTTTATGTGAGGTAAATTCGCTAATCTAGTTGCTGCCTTTATCATTTTTGAGTTGGAACTTTAATGGATTTTGGAAGATTATTTTTTGGTCATCTTAGCTCCATTTTTAATGATTTTTGGGTCTAAATTATGAGTTTTTTCGCAAGAAATATTGTGGTGAGATTATTTTTTACTAGTTTGTGCAATTATTATCTTCCAAAATATCTTTAAATCAAGATTTCTAAGTTGGGTTATGGGATTTTCTTCAATATTAGAAAATTATATTTTCATAATTTGAAACTTAATTCTTGCTCAATTTTAATGGGCTTTTCAGCCACAAACTCTACTATATGTGTAGAACATAATTTTCAAATAAAATTCCAGATTTGATCATTTTTGAAAATAATTAATTTTTGGACAATTTTACCTCCGGTTCCGAAACCTATTAATATGGGTGTCATTGGACTCCTTGTGATATGTATGTTTCATTATTTATAGTTGTTTGTCATTTTGGATTTTGAATTTGAGAGTTGCTTATCTGGTGGAGGTGTTCGAGTGCGGTTTCGACAATTGAGGTAAGTTTGGCTATCTTTCTTTGAGACTGAGATGGGGTAATTAGTCATTCATATGTTCTAGACTTTGGGATGAGGTTGTAGTATGAGTTGAGAATGTTATATCTATTGTGATGCCTGTGTGGGTGTTTATTTGTATTACATAGCCCGTGTGGGGCCTTATTTATTATCTTATTTTCTTTGAGAGCATGTGATTCATAATTTGCCTGTGAGAGAGGTTTGATGATGTCATTTGGCTTGTGATGCCCATCTGAGGGGTTGAGTTGGGGGTTTTGAGCATGCCTTAGTATTGAAATATTATTGAGAAAGGGGTGAACACTTATATTGAAATATTTTCTTCCCATTACTATTTATTGTGGATGAGTATCATGTGTAGGTTAAGTTTTGAAAACTTTGAACCTTGTACTACATGTTGAGTTGAATATTGCTTTCATGCCATATGTGTTTTGATGATTCATCCTCATTTATCATATCATAAAACATAAGAAGTTGAGAAATATGGGAATTCTTTTTGAGAAAAAAATGAAACACCTTTAAACCTTTGTATCTTAAGTCCCTGACTGAGGCAGTTTTATGGTAGTATAGTGGATACATATTGATCCCGTGACCACGAAAAGGTGACAAGGATAATGAGATATTGTGATTGAAGTATATGGTTTGCGAGACCTCCATTGGTCCTGCTTGGTAGCACAGCTCAGCAGGTGTATACGACAGGCTGTGCGACAGTTTTGATTCCACCGTACCACCACATCATTCAATCATCATATTGAATTGCATTGCAATGATATATGTACTATTTGACTTATCTGGTTAATTGTGATAATGAGTTAATATTATGGGTATTCTTTACTCGCGCCATTATATATATAAACTAGCGACACCGATGCCGAAGTGGGACTTTTCTGTATGCAGGTGGAGGCGATCCTTAGTTTATTTCATAGGTTTGATTAATTTCTTCTACTCAGTTGGTTAAAACCTACTGAGTACATGTGGATTGTACTCACCCCTACTTTTGTGTCCCTTTTTAATGTAAATACTAATTAGGGTACCTCACATGGCAGCTGATATTCTAGCGGATTGTATATTCTCAAATTAGTGGTGAGGTCCCAAAAGTTAGATCGTCACTAGTCTATCTGTATTTCTCAGTTTTTTGTATTATTCAGAAACTTATGTTGTATCTTCAGACTCGAACCTTGTATTAGATGCTCTTTATACTTATAACACTAGGTTTTGGAATAATTTCTTCATTGTCTTTCTTTTCATTTAAATCATGGCATGACTTTCCTTTAGGGAGTCTCGTATGAATTTTACTTTTAGACTTACACATCATGTTGGGTTTTGGAATGTGTGCCATCATGACCTCGATTTTTGGGTCATGACAAAAATGCCAATAGAAGAACCCATTAGATTACAAGAGGAAGGAAATAAAGGAAAAATACTAAATATAGCGGCCCATGATCCACAAATGTGAAATACAGTTATTGATTTATGGAAAGAAATAGTACTAGCAGACTTTATAAAAACCTATAGTGCAACAGATACAAAAACAATGTATAAATACTTAAAAACTTTCTTAGGAGAATCTGCTAAGGTAGTATGGGAAGCATTTAAATAGAACTTCCCTCAAGAATTTTAGGTCTTAATAAGCTTAGGGTCAAACCCTTATTATTTTACAAACAAAATACATAGTTTACTTACGGAAGAAGACCCAAATAGTGGTTTAGTAGCATTACAAAGAAACGGTTTAATCAAGTTCGAACAGCTAAGTATTTCAAATTAGGTACATATAAAGAATTTTCTTAAGGACTATTTCTACTATTTTACCATTAGTGGAAACACTTTTGATGAAAAATTAGGAAAGAAATTGTTTAATAAATAACTAGGAGCTTTAGGAAAAGAAACAGAAGATAGATGGTATAAAAGAGAAGGGGTAGTTTAGAATCCCACAGCTCTATAGTCCATTGGACAAAAAATACAATATGTAATGGAAGTATTACAATAAAAATGTACATATATACAAATACAAAAATAATTAAAGCAAACTGAAATGAATTTCTGTAAAACCATGATATATACAACACAAAGTTATGATAAAGAACAACGCAAACCAAAGAGATATAAAAGGTGATCTGCTTATAACTAGAGACCATATACTCGCAAAAAATACTACTTACGTACATCCTCGGCTAAAAAATCATATTTAAATAAAGACAGGCATGTTAGAAAATATATAAATAATAGAAATTATAAGAATAAATTAGAATGTTATACTTATGTAAGTATAGAACACTTAGCAAACATATGTCGAAAATAAATAACAGTAGAACTAGAAATTCTCAATTGATAGAAGATTTTCAAGAAACCTTATTAAATGTGGACGAATATATGTCTGATATTGAAAGTATATATTGTATTATGAGTGTAGAAGTAGAAGACAGAACCCAATCAGATTCATCTGATTCTGAAAAAGATGAGTTAATAAATAAAATAGGATTAGAAATAAATGAGTTAAACTTGGATAATTTACAAATTAGTACTATGATAAATATTACCCAGAAATGTAATCACGACTTTGAAAGATAAAAAAAATAGATAGTAATCAATGTAGTATATGTAAATGGTACCCTAAAAAGACAAATAGAGCAAAGCGTCAAAAATATTATATGAAAGCTTGCATTAGTTGTATAGAAGATAAACTAAAAATAAACGTGAATAAAAAACAAGAAAATACACAAACAGGTAATTAAACTACTAATCTAAGATTACTAACTTTAGGAACAAGGTTAAACGAACTAGAATAAAGATTGACTTTATTAGAAAAGAGAAAAGACAATATAGAAATCGACAATATATCCACACAAAGAATCATAGATCTAGAACAATTCGAAACGGAACTCATGAATATAGAAGAAAATAACACAAGCTTGATATGTAATGAAGATAAAAAGTTTGGAACAATAAAACTACTAGCTCGAATAACAATAAGGGATATAGAAATAGAGACTTTGGCTTTAGTAGATACAAGATGCACATGCTGCCTTATAAACAAGATAATAGTACCATAGAATTTATTAAAAGTTTTAAACAAACCAATTTCGGTATTACAAATGGATGGAACTTATAATACTTATGATCATTACATAGAAAAATCACAAGTAAGTTTTATAAATACATGTAATGAGTTTTAAAAACTGACATACAATATGTATAAAATACTAGCAAGAGACTTAGATATAAAAACTGATTTAGTAATAGGACTACAATTTCTTCTACAAAATAATAGAAGTTGCTTATTTTTCAGAGATAGGATAATATTATTTAAGAAAACAACTTATACTCCAGTACAAACTATATAATTTCAAATGAAAGGAAGATCACTGATAAAAACATAGAAACTCTAATATCAGCCAAAGGTACGCAACCATGTTGTGACGACTGCGGCGACAATGGTAAATGTTCTTTAAAAAACTTGTATGAAGAAAAAAGTCTAAAAGACGTAGAAAAAGATGTTTATTTAAAAGATTTAGAAAAGGATTATACATTATTAAATATTGAAACAGAATTTTATAATTTCCAAAAAGGAATAAATAGAATCGGTATGATAAGAAGTCTGAAAGACTTAGACAATATAGTAGCAATACTAGATAAAATGGAAATAATTGGCAAGAAACCGTTAGTACATTGGGGTGCTAACAAAATCATGTGTAAATTAGATATTATTAACCCTGAATATACAATAAAAACAACAGTCATAGAAGCAAATAATGAAGATACAGAAGAGTTTGGTAGACAAATTAAAGAACTATTAAAATTAGAAGTAATAAGAAGATTCACCTTTAAACATAGATCCGCAGTATTCATGGTAAGAAATCATAGTGAACAAGTAAGAGGAAAAACTCGTATGGTAATAAATTATAAAAGATTAAATGATAATATTAGAACAAATGCATACAAATTACTAGAAAAAATGAATTAATTAATAGAATACAAGGTAAAAAGCTCTTTAGTAAATTCGATTGTAAATTAGGATATTAGCAAGTCAAAATGCACCCAGAAAGTATAGAATTGACAACATTCACTTGTCCTGAAGGACATTTTGAATGGTTAGCCATGTCTTTTGGTTTAAAATGACGCTTCTTATATTTCAGCGAAAAATGAATGATATGTTCGGAGACTATAAAAACCTTGTATGAGTTTATGTAGATGATATTTTAGTTTTTAGTCAAGATATTTAAGAACATCTAGGACATTTACAAACAGTTTTTAGATTATTTGTTAAATATGGAATAATAATTAGCAAAAAGAAGATGGAACTATGTAAAACACATATAAACTTCTTAGGAGTAACCTTATGAGATGGAAAAATAAAACTTCAACCTCACATAGCAAAATAAGTATTAGATATGCCAGATAAATTAGATAACAAAAGACTTGCAAAAATTTCTAGGCCTCATTAATTATGCAAGAAATTTTATCCAAAATCTAGAAAAGATAGCAGGACCCTTATATGTAAAAACAGGATGTAAAGGGCAGAAGCATTTTAATATGGAAGATATCAAATTAGTCCAACAAATCAAAGAAAAGGTTAACAATATACCATATCTAAAGATACCATTAGGATGGGGAGTTATTTTAAAAGCTCGACCTAATAAATATAGCCATAAAAATGAAGAAAAAATTTGTGCATATCAAAGTGGACAGTATAAAGAAAAAAGAAAAATGAGTAGTATAGATGCAGATGTATTAGTAAC